>NC_088173.1:68260462-68560462 GCF_028769735.1 Zonotrichia leucophrys gambelii
TAACTGCTTGGTCAGAGCTGGGCTTCATTTCCCTTGAATACAGGCTTTGGAAAACCAGTCATGTGTTCTGCTTAAAGCTTTTTACATTATTTGCAAAATTTTTCCTGTTAAGAAACGCATAACATCCACAGAAATTGAAAGAAATACTGTTGGCTGGAAAACATTTTGAAACTTCTGCATTTTATGCAGCAAAGAAAAATGTCTTTAACAGCTGATACACTGGGCTCATAATTCAAACTGTCCCTCATTACAGACCTAAGTTTATCTTCCATCCCACACAGATTTCTACTCTATCCCAATTTTCCCACTCAGAATTATTCACATCAGAAATGTGGGCCCATGAAATGCAGGGCAGCAAAAGTGTTATTTATGCTAAAGGAACCAATCCCACTTCTTATTTCAGCTTTCTGCCTGTGGGTTTATTGTGTCCTCCCTCTCGGGGCTGAGTCCCTTATGGTATCTCACATTTGCACCCCAGCACATGGAAAATGAGGTGTCTTTGCCTCTGAGAGCTTGAATTAATCCACCAGGGCTCAGCCATAAAGTACTATAAAGAGCTGGAGGCTGTATTGACTCCGAGCTCTCCGGATGCATTTTTTGCCATGTGAATTATTTAAAGTCCTTCACGAGTTTCCCTGGGGCCTTTTCAAAGGGAACTCACCATCACCTTCAAACGGGCTCTGGCCAGCCCTGTCTTCTAAATCTGCTTTCTCTAAACACCCTGAATTCTGGCAGCGTCTTCCCACCTCTTGCAGGGTTTGTGAGGGTCTTCAGAGCAAGGTGAGAGATGAGAATCTATGTTTTTAGAATGCTAATTTATTATTTTATGACATTATATTAAAGAATGCTATACTAAAATTATATTAAATAAAAAGGATACAGAAGGTTTAACAAGAATGAATAATGAAAACTCGTGACTGACTCCTCAGAGTCTGACACAGCTGATGGTGATTGGTCATTAAAAAAAAACAATTCACATGAAACTAATTGAACATGCAGTTGTTGGTAAACAATGTTCAGACTACATTCTAAAGCAGCCAAACACAGGAGAAGAGAATCAGATAATTATTATTTACATTTTTCTCTGAGGTTTCTCAACTTCCTATGAGAAGAAATCCTGGCAAAGGGATTTTTCAGAAAATATCATGGTGACAGCCTCTGGGAGGGGAATGGAGCCCAACAGTCAAAATTTTCAGACCACTCTGCAGTTAAAAGTAATTATTATATTCTAAATTACTGGCCTTTTTTTTTCCAGGACAATAGAAAAGATAGTCTAATAATTATATTAGTTCTGATGCCCTGTCATACTTCTATGCACAAGATTTATCTTCATAAGGAATATGACAAGTGATGTTATTTCAGAATTGCACATACATGGCTTTATACAGGCACACAAGTTCAAGAATACTTGATTTTAGTTAATTTGCATTAAACCTATTAATAAAGCTATAATCATTCAGAAATTGCTTCAGAATAACAATAAGATTTTCATTTCACAGCCTTTTTCAAGAACAATTTCTCCATGAAAATCAACTCAAAATTATATGGGGCACAGGAATTCATTATGAAAGAGTTCTGTTAATGGAGTCTGATGATTACTCCAAACAATACTTCTGGGAAACTTGGTTCCCAAAAGCTTTCAGCTGATGAATCCAAGAGTTCAGCCTGAATATTATCTGTAGGAAATACAGCAATAAAACAGCTAAAACACCACCAATAGACAAATGAATTATGGTTCTAGTTCTTTTTTCCATCAGACTCCAGTGGAAGCATTTTTAATTTTTTTTTCTGTTCCTGTAAACTTAACCAACATTTTTGTTGTTGTTTATGGCTAATAAGGAAATCATGTTGTAACACATCAGCAAATTCAGAACACAGTAAAGAAGAATCTCTACCCTGGTTTATCATCTCTGTTTTTTCCTTTTTCCTCTTCATCACATGGGATTTTATCAACCCCCATTCAGGCCCAGGTAGAGCTTCTTCACCTGTCCATATTTACAACATAGACTCTGAATAAACAATTTTATTGACTATGCATGACCTCTCTTTTTCCATCTCCCTTCCTTATTTTCAATTTCTGGCTCAGCCAGGAATTATTTAATGAGTTCATCTAAGTCTTACCAGGAAAACCTGGCCTGCCTTGTATTTTTTATCCACCACTGACAGTGACAGCCTCACTAAATAATAAGTATTGATAATAAGAACACCACCATTACCCCAGCTCTTTTCTTGATCTAAAAACTGTGACACAAGCCACCAACAACATAAGAAACCACTTTATTCACCAAACAGTCCTGACATTAACTTCCCCAGCAACAAATAATTATCTAAATAATTTGTAAAATTGTCAAGCAGCAACCTGCTTTTTCTCCTGCAGCTCTCACTGATGTGATGGAATTTCCATTTGCAGCGCAATGCAATATTTAAATTGGAGTGTCCTGGATGCTTTGTAAGATGCTGCTCTTACCCTGAAGGGAGGTCCTTACCTGATGCACTTTAATTTCTTTCTCCTTTGGAGTTAATTTGAGATAACATCAGATGAGGATCTGGCCTACAGAATTATTAGGGCTCAAACCCTACAATGAGAAACCTTCCTGTTGTATCAGAATCTAAAGATTTCCTTCTTCCCTTCCCTGAATCCATGGTACACAAAAGTGCAATTCTGTAGGATAATGGTAGCTTCAGTGAAAATGAAGATGGATTTTTTGAAATTCCAAGATTTTGTGGAATTCTATACTAGAGCCAAAGTTAAATTGCAAAGGCAGGATCTGAAATTCCAAGGCAAGATCTCATTTCTTCCTGAATTGAGACAATATGATCCTGCTGTCCCCAGAAATCAAGTTCAATTAAATCTATCGTGAGGAAATTACTTTCTACTGTATATTTGCAGTAATTGACTTATTTTTCTCTTTAATTCATATTCTGAGTCAGAAAAATAGATGTCTGATTCTTACTTCAATGCTGGAACTTTTATCGTAATTGAAGACAAAGGACTCCCATAATTTGGCAGGTTTGTATTTACTTATACAAACCCCCAACTTATAGATTGTCAGAATATTTCACACTGATTCTCAAAATAGCCTTTTCAGTTTTCTGAAAATCATTTATAACTGTGAAGAAAAATCAATCTCCCCTTTATACATTGCAATCAATTAACAGGTAGAAGATTTTTAAGTCTTTCTTTATTGTAGTTTCTTGGATCACTAAGATTGTCAGACACTGACCAAACAGTCACGAGGCAAAAAAAAAAAAAAAAAAAAAAAAAAAAAAAAAAAACATTGGGAAGATATTTCCCGTTCTAAAATTTTTCTGACTGTTGGACTCTATATATGTCTGCAGGAATTTATGGATTATTTTTCTAATAATATAGCTGTATCTGGGAAAGCTATCAGGGAAAACATCTGCTTGAAAGTATAGACAAATTTTAAAAAAGCATTTTGGGGAGTGGTTCAAAAGTCATAAATGTCACAATACTAAAGCCTTCATGGGGAATCATCAGTCAAAGGGGAAAAAAAGAAATCAAACAATTCTATCCATATCCTAAATATTTTCCTCTTTTCCCAAAAAAATCCATCTTCGCACAAACACACAGCAACTCGTAAATATTTCTAACTGAGGTCTCCTGAACAACAGGCATCATTATCAGAACTTTTCCACTTCTCTCTGTGCCCCTTACTCCAAGGATCTGCCAAAGTAGGAACCCAGAAATCTTCTACAAACCTTTTCTTTCTAAAAATAACCAGAATTAGGTTTACCTCTTACACAGAGAGAGGCATTATCTGTCAAAAAATTATTTGCACCTAAATTACAAAGGAAATTTGTTTGGTCCTCAGTGGCAGCAAGGACAATAATTTCAGACTGATGGCAAAGGCAAAGCAAGATTGGTTCATAGCTTACAGATGAAAAAACTCTGATTTTCCTTTGCTGCTGTGTTCTCCCCACTTCATGCCTGAAAAAGACGCAGGAACAATCTGGTTCATTTTTCTGCCTAAATAGTGATATCATGTTCTGATAGTGAACACAGCAAATTCTGCAACTGCTTTGGTTTGCATTTGCTTGAATTAAAAAAAGAAAACAAACCAATCCAGATAGTTCAATAAATAAGCATGTGAACTCAGTTTCTGAGTAAACAGTAAATCAGTTAATAAATTGAATTAATTCAACCTTTCTGCGTCATTACATCTTAATGAAATCAGGACAATAAAATTCCTACAAGGTTACAAAAGTTTAATTTAATAAACAATGAATTCTGTCATGTTCTCAGTACTCTCAGGATCATTTTTACATTGAGATTTTGCCCCAACAGTTCAAGTGGTGGTGTCTCATTCCACTCCCTTTTAGGACATATAGAGTCATGGTGTCACAGAACCATGGAATTGTTTAGGCTGGAAAAGATCTCTGAGAGCATCAAATCCAACCATCAACCCAACACTGCCAAGTCCACTGCTAATTTATTTGTCTAATCACCACATTTGAACATTTATTTTACATTTCCAGGAATAATTCATAATTCACCTGTTTAACTATTAAATAAAAGTATTTTATATTTTACAAACTTCCCTGCTTTTATTCAAACTCTCTGCCTTTATTCAGCTGTTCAGTGAGCTTTCACTGAGCCTACACCACTTAATATCCCTATAAGTGAAGCACTAAGACTGTATCTGGTGATAAATTTGCATATCAAAATGGAAATGTGAGTTCAAATTGGAAAGGCAAAAAAGTGATCAGAAATTAAGAAACCACACTGATAAAGCCAAAGCCTGAATCTCTCACTAAGAATTCACTATCAAATCACACTGAAAATACCTATTGAACAGCACATAATCTCATTAAGTAAAAGTGAAAATTACACTTAATTCTTATTCTCTGAAGGTATGAGTTACAATAAATCCTACTGACATAGCAGTGCTTGGGCCCAGGAGCTGGGATCTATTATAATCTACTTAACCTCTGAGAACCTAATTTCCACTTGAAATAATAATTAAAAAAAAAATCTTAAATACATTGACCTCTAATACATTCAAAATGTTGGAATAAATCAAGTAGCAGTGTTAATAATTGACTCTTTACTAATGTGATGCTATGAAAGAAAAGAATTTAGTAAGCTTAATGCTATCCCTAATTTGAAGCTCTAATAGTCCATTTTTCATATTACTCCTCCTGCCAGCTTCCAAAGTAAATCTTTTTAAGCATTTTGGAGAGGGACTAAAGATGAAGTAAGAGAAAAGTAGTTGCGGTGCTGTGTTCTGGAGTGGAACATAATTCACCACTTTATGCTGTATTTCCCACATCAGACAATGGTATTTGGGATTTACAGTGATTTTTAGTGACAGAAACTAAAACTGGAGCTTCATTGCAGCAAATGATATGAAAAGGCATCACACTTTAAATAGCAAAAGTGTGAAAGAAATCGAGCCACACTCTGCCCAGTTTTGAGGATGGAGTACGGAAAGCACAGACAGAAAAAACTGAATTAAAGTCACATTAAAGTTGGGACAAAGCAGAAATTGGAGACAGTATGTCCCAGTTGTTAATCAAGGTAAATGCACACCCTTCCTCCCTCATCAGTCCAGTGCCTGATTTTCTGCACACCAAATGTAAAATTTGCCTACTCACAAACATTCCATTCCATTCCAAAGTTCCAAGAGCCACTGACAAAAGATAACCAAGCTTATCTGTGAAGGAGGGAATTTTCAGCATAGTCAACAGTCAGAAATGAAATATTATACTGTATTTATTTCATTATTTTTATCATGTTGGATAGGAGAAAATATTTTTTTGGAGAAATCTCCTTTTTATTACACACACAATCAGGATAATTTTCAAGGTATTTAAGAAGGGATGGGGTCACCTACATTGGTTCTGCAACTGATTTAAATGTCAAAATGTGTTGGGATGCAGTCTCTGTGAGATCCCCTTGAATGTAGCACTGCCACGAGAAATTTGGGCTGCTAACTTTGACAAGAAAAACATTTTCAACATGTAAATGTCAATAGAGGTTCCAATTGCTACATTTTCTGGCTGAATAGGAGCACAACATATGTAAAAATCAATATAGATGTATTCCACCATATCTATTTTTATACTCCAGGAATAGCAAAGTGAGGAATTAATTCCCTGCTCCCTGTGGGCAGGCAGGAGTTCAGCCATCCCCAGGAACACTGGGCTCCACCACACGTGGTGGTGACAGCAATGTTGGGTTTCTCAGCTCCTGGCAAAAAGTTATTTTATGGAGCCCAGTGCCCTAGTGCTGAAATAATCCCTTTATACCATTGGTATTTAGGAAACTGAAGTATTTTAGCTCCTAATTTGATTTCAACCTCTTTAAAATTCAATGTTTTCAGCAAAAGATCAAAATGCATCATGAACTAAAGTATATTTCAAATATAGATTTTTCCTGCATAAAGAAATAAGGTTTAGATTATTATTTTCTTTCCTGCATAAAGAAATAAGGTTTAGATTATTTTTAGATTACATTAGGTTTATTTTTTTTTATTAGGTTTAGATTATTTTTAAGTGTACTGAGTCATTCTGCTCACAATAGCCACTTGTCACTCTTAATAAGCATACCTGAAGATATAGCAAATTATTAACAGATTCATGATCTTTGACAAAGGATCACAACAGATTTTATATCAGCTGGGTAAACCTGGTTTACTTGGAGCTAATTAATTCTGACTTTCCCTCAGTTATGCTGTTATGGAGATCCATGGTTTTGGGTCTAATATCACAGGAAGAGCTGTCACAGCAGTGTTTTCAAGTTTAACTCTACTGAGTGAAAATGGGCACTGGTGCATGGAAACAGAGACAATGATGGGGAGGTCTGGTGTGAGGATTTCCCAGAGAAACCATGGAAGTGTGAGACAATCACAGATTCATCAAAATGTTGAGGTTGGAAGGGCCCTCTAAGTTCAACCCTTAAGCCAATAGTGCCAAACACACCACTGAACCTTTCCCCAGGTGCCAGATCTTCATGGCTTTTAAATCCCTCCAGGGATGGGGACAACCACCACTGCCCTGGGCCACCTGTTCCAGGGCTTGTCCACCTTTTCAGTGAAGAAATTTTTCCTAATATCCAACCTAAACCCTTCAGGTGCAATCTGAGGTTGGAAGGGCCCTCTGAGATCACTGAGTCCAACCCTTAAGCCAATAGTGCCAAACACACCATTAAACATGGCATCAGGTGCCACAACTACAGGGCTTTTAAATCCCTCCAGGGTTGGGGACTCCAGCATTTTCCTAGGCCACCTGTTCCAAAACCTGACCCCCCTTTCCGTGAAGAAACTTTTCCTAATATCCAACCTAAACCCTACAGGTGCAAATTGAGGTGATTTCCTCTTACACCAGCATTGACAGACACCAGCACTCAAGGCCAGAGCCAAACATGCAGACATGAACTGCAACAATTGCCCATGAAACAGAGACATTCTCAATCAGGGCCTCAGCTGATGATCCTGAATTACCTCCAGTATGGACAAGGCAATCAGGTCTGTGTGATTGTGGGCTTTGAATTGACGACTACTGATGTCCTCTAACAGGTTAATATGTGCACATATTTTCAAAGGATTTGGCTTCCTGGAGCTTCTCTAAAATAAAGGGTGTCCCCAAACTCCTTTTTTCAGCAATGCACAGAGTCGTGGACTAATCCTCAGTTACTCATTCAGTAAAGGTCTGTTCCCCAACATGATTCTTTGCACTCAGAAAAATTCCTACTGCCCAGCTGAGAATGTCTGTTCCTAATTAAATTAAATCTACCGCTATATCTAAGACATAGGGTCTTTATAATTTTTTGCCTCCCTGCTGTCTTTGAGGGCTGATAGATAAATAATTTTGATTTGATACTTATCACAACTTCCTAATAGTTTCATTAAAATTCTTTTCTTTGTCTGCCTTTTGTTTTAATGCTTTATGGGATTCAATTTCCTTTGCTAAAGCCTATGACCTGCAAAATTACAGAGGTGAAAAAGGGACACTCAAAACCTGATTTCAGGTGATTTCACATTCATTTTCTTTTTAGAACTTGAAAGCTAGAGTGGATTAATGTAGATTCAAGTTTTTTAGAGCACTTAACACATTGCACAGAGAGCTTTGCTTTGCACCTGCCTCTTGAAACATTTGACTTTTTCCTGCTACATGTCCTAAATCTGTATTGTGATTAAACCCCAGCCAGCAGCAGCATCACACAGCACTCATTCCTCATCAGTGAGGGAGAGAATTGGAAGGGTAAAAAGTCAGACACCACAGTTACAGTCAGCTAAAAGAGATATAATCCATTGGCATCTTCCAGGGAAAAACTGATTTGGAAACACAAATTCTATGAAGTATAAATCCAGTAATCTAGGAACAGATTGCTAATTACTTATACAAAAGAAATCAAGTCAGTCTTCATAAATCAGCAGCAACTGCAGCTGTTTAGGGAAATGAAATGACAATTCCATGCTCTACTGAGGACAACACAATATTATTTTAAAGAAATGTTGCTACAGACCTATGGGCAAATATTTGGGAGTTATTTCAGCTTGTAGTTAGAGCCACAGCCTCACTTTTCTCCTATGAGTGTACATAAGATGTTCATAAGATGTTACAGCTGCTGTTTCACAGTTATCCTTGCAGTACTGCAGTAAACTTTTATTATTACATATGTCATTACTTAATAATTCATAGGCAGACCTGTATCCTGTTACTTTTTAGGAGTTTTTATAATGAAATCCATTTGCTCTGCCTTGCTTGATCGATATTTCAGCAGAGTCATACAAATCATTGACTTTTCTCCCAGAATCAAGCCCAACCACACTGAGAAAACTGAGCAGGTTGGTGCCAATCTTTTTTATCCTTTTTGAACTATCTATTCCTCTGATGACTTTCCCAAACCAGCTGGGCTGGTCATGAAAACAGCAGCTGAACTTGTCAAGGTTTAGAGGACATTGGTCCTTCCTTAACTTTTGGAAATGCCTCCATAATGTTCTCATGGTAACTGCTGGATGCCAGAACCACTGCAACGAGCAGGAAATGCTAAGAGGACACAATTCCAATACAAGGTACATTCAGGGCCTTGCAGAAAACAGAGCAGAATCTCTGCTCCAAGACTGCAGTAGGTTTTCAAGATCTGGAAGCTGAAGTTGGAATTTTGTAGGATACAGACAGCAATGGAAGACAGAATGTGAAAATGCTTGTCTTCCACAGCAATTCTTTGTGAAAATTGTCACAGAGGAGATTCCTCAAAAGCATTGCAGACACACTTTGTATAATCAGAGGGAGGAGTTTTTGCCAATGCTCATCCCAAATAAAGCTGCCAAGCAAGGACATGAGGAGATGATGACTTTATAATGCAGAATGTTTTTATCTGCATTTCAGTAACACAGCGATAATGTAAATTATATTAAAGAGTGCAGCAAGTGGATGAAATATAAAATGAGCCAATATTCCACAGGTAAAGTCTCTAGATGAAATTAGCTCTGCTTATTACTAATATAGACACTAAAAATGGCTGATAAGGTGAGAGGTGAGGAAAGCAATAGGTCCAAAATAGGAAAACAGATTGGTCGAAAAAACATGAGAAAGAACACAACAAGGGACAGGAATAGGATGCAAGAACATGAGAACCAAGACTCCCTTACAACAACACAGGTCTTCTAAGAGTCATCTTAACGTGGCCCTAGTCATCACTGAAGAGCATCTAAGTCCAGAATCCCAGAAAGCCTTTCTTAGATAAGAGCTACAATGACCAGCTTAAAATTTTAGTGGATTTTGTTTGCCTTTGTTCATTGGTTTTGAGAATAATTTATGCAAGAGCAAAACTGAGACTTGTGTGAGGGACAACACAAAACAAGGATCAAGGCACTGCACAGATACAACTGTTCAGGAAGTCTGTGCTGCTTGAGATGCTTTGTCTCAGTCAAACAATGAAAATCAGCCATGAGAATGATTTAACTGGGGGTGCTGCTGCTTACCCTCAGAGTAGAACAGCTGGAGGATATTGATGAACCCCACCCGTGTCTGCACATATCTTATAACCATCATCTACTTCATCTGTATCTACAGTGATTTTGGTGGGGTTTATATACAAGATATTTTCTAGGTCTTTATTTGATTTTAGGCTGTTTTCCCAGCCCAAAGAGTATCCAGCCCAGGAAATGCATTTTTCCTTCTCTGCATATGCATTTCAACGTTTGCATTTGTCATTTGCTAAATGCATTATGACACACCATGGCTGCAATTCCCTAAAGAATTCCTCCTATGATAAAGTGATTTGGAAAGCAGCTGATCAAGGCACTGGGCTTGTTAAGTTTCTAGTAATAGCTACATCCATACGCTCCAGGAAGGTAGCAGCAGATGTTAAAATGTGTTCTTGCTGCTGGATAAGTACAGTTTGCAAAAATAATTTCCAGTAACAGGCTTCCAGTTTTCAGTTGCCAGCACATTTATTCTGGTTATAAAATACATACAGAATGCTTTTGTAAAAATACATTTGGTAAGCATGCAGCCATTCCAGAGTGCTTTGATCACTGTGTAGCCATCAGGATGAATTTCTGCTTAGTCCAGCTGCCAGAGACCCTGGGGACTGCCTAAAGAACAATGAGGCATAGCTGCATCTTAAACGAATCTGGTTTAAAATGAGGAGATACCAGGGGGAACAATTCTTCTCCACGACCTAACTGCCCTTCCCCATTCACAACTCCTGCAGTTAATGGCAATCAAATGCTGCTGTCAAGTGTGACTGCAGGGTGTACCCAAAGTGACTCCAAAATTACTGCACAGCTACTGCAAAACAGTTCCTGTCTTGCAGGATGAAATCTGACGTATGAGGATTTATGTACTGCAATGCCCAATATTAGAAGCCCTAATTTTAGGGGAGTTCACCTTCATTAGCCACATGAGGAATCTGCTTGGGCTGCCAATTGAGAAAACCCTTTTGATGCGCTCACCGAGGAGAGCTTGAACAAAAGCAAGCAGAGCATCCTCAGCCGCGTGGGCAAATGCCTCCTCTGGCTCACTGTGACACTCTGAAGCAAAACTAAAGCCTCATGCCATTTCACCACTGTTTCATTATCAAAGACTGCAGGATACAGTAAATTTATTTAACAACCACTGCAAATTAGCAGAGCTATAATTAAGAGAGATACTTCAAACATTGTCTCACCACAGGGTGAGTCCTTGTGCTGCTTCTTGATGTTATTAGGTCAGAACCTGCTTCCTTTGGTTTTCTTCTTGACTTTCTTTTCTAATTACTGATTTTTTATAGACTCCTAGTTATAACTGTGGAAAGAATTTCTCTGTTGAAATAGAGACACTTTATAATGCACCTTTGTCAACCTATATTTCTCACTTCTCGTGGTTTGGACTGTCATATCCCTTGCTCTTTTTCCTTCAATTGTCTGTAGTTTTGTCATTTGTTTGGGGTTTTTTACCCCTCAGTTTCCAGAGAACCAATCTCTGGCAATGTAAAAGTAGTTAAACAATTCAAGTTATTATTTGTTAGAGTGCAAGCAAAAACTTACAGGTATTTGAATTTTAAGCTTTTCTGCCTAGTTCTTTGCCTGTCAGGAATCTTTGCCTACACCTGGTTTACTTTAGGTCCTACACTGGAAAAAATTATCTTTTAAATCCAAAATCCAACCCCTCTCCAGGAATTTAGTATTGAAATATAAGATTTTTTTTTCCATTAGGTACAAACAGCACAAACCATTTACTAAAGAAAGGCCTTTATGATCTATCTTTCAATATCACAACAGCAGATAGGCATTTCTTTTAAAGAAAAGAAAAGTTAGGAAGTGTGAGATGCTCACCAAAAACAGAGTGAGAAGGAAGATGGGTTCAAGTACAGGTGTAGCAAAGAGAGCTCATATCTACTCCAGCTTCTGTTGAAATTGATCCATGACCATTAACCACTGTTTCGTTTTAATCCCCACTCAAACACAAAAGGGAAAATAATTCCAGCAGGTGAATTTCCTACACAGGACAGTATCCAAGAGGTGGAATGTTCACATCCGTGTTTTGTGGTTTTGGACCCACAAGAGCTTTGAGGGTCTGGTCTTGGCAAGAAGCAGAACTTCAGAGGCTTGGGAAAATAACCATTGAAAAACAGAGTTTAAGAGCATCTGGGGTAAAGTGGGAGCTGAACTTGAGGATTGCAGTTTTGGTTTCAGATAGTCAAAACTGGAGGTGGGCTGGAACTTATGAATGAGGGAAAGAGAGCAGGAGGGAAAATAAATACATACTATTTATATATGCCTGTGACATTAAATAATTGTGAGAAATATAGTAAGTGAATTCCATCCATCTGTCCCACAAACCACCATTAGTCAGTAGATTTTTTTATAAGTCTCTTATCAGAAAAGAGTGTTGAGATTTTCTCCCCCTTCTTTTTCCATTTCCCTTGTGGATCACACTAATGAATCACTATTTTTCCAGATATTCTCATTTCTTCTCCAAAGAGGCACTTCATACTTCTTAATTCCAATTTTAATTATCTCTTTAGGAAGAGGCTTCACTATGTGTGATTTATTGTACACAGGAATTAAAGAATAGATAAAGGGCACTACCTAATTCTTTCCTTCTTGAATTTTCTGCACTGAATTGCAAAGTAGAAGGAGAAAATTGATAAGAATAGTCTTGCAATACATAAAAATTTGGTGCCAGCCACCCAATTTCTTAATGTACAAATTGACTGTGGTTTTATGAAATAATACATTAAAAGAGTAAATTGGCTAATAACCAAAATGAGAGTAAATCTTAATAACCAGAGTAACACATTGGTAGTCAATGTGCATATGCAAATAGCAAAAATACTGTATTGTAGTAATATACACTATATATTACTATATTCTCACCTACTTTTAGTCCAAAATAATTTTAAAGACAGAAATATATATAATTGATGATACTTACAATTCTAGGTATGATAAGTAGGTACATTACTGCTTATCTTTTTTTTTTTTTTTTGCAATTGGCCTTAAGCTGAAATACTAGATGGTTGTTCTACCATTTAGATGTTTTAAGCAAATACACATCCTATGTAGAAAACAGAGATTTTGATCAAAAAAATAATATTAAAAAATGAACTCAGTAAAATAAGGAAAGAATAGCTCTTGGCAATAAGTAAATTCTTATCTAGTTCTTAAAAATCTAATTAATGCATATTTCTGTCATGTGTTGATGCAGGCAGAGGAGATCATCTGATTATTTGACAATAAAAGTATCTTTTGTTCCCTGTTTATCTGTAAATGATCACAGTTTAGCCACTTCGTTTACTCCATGTTTTGAATATTTTACTAGAAAATTTTCTCCAAGCTATTGCTACACGAAAATTAAAAACTTGTACTTGACCTAGAATGTCTTTTAGGAAGTCATTAATTTTCAATCCAAAGATAAATGATAGAGTTGTTGTTCTGGTGACTAATTATGCTAATTGTTAAATTTGTGTGGTTTACAGTATTTACACTTCTTTTGTCTTCTGATGGACTAAAGTGCCCTTCACTTTCAGAAGTCTCAGAGGATGAATTAACATAGAACATCAGCAAGTCCTCTCTTAACCTTCATTTGCTGAGTTAAATGCTTGGATGTTTTATGTATTTATTCATTTATTAATGTAAGGCTGCTTTCCCAGAACAATTACAGCTTTTTCATTTTCTGGATCTTTTTCGTTCAGCAATGCTCATTCTTTACTACTTTATCTATAAGCAATAACAATTTTTTATTTTTAGTCAGTACTGCCTTGGTTTTGCACAGAGCATTGTATTTGCTATTTTAATGAGGACCTCATCCTCTAAACATTATTGCTTATCTCATACAAAGACAAGAAGTATTTTGAAAGAACATGCATCTTGAGTTTAGCCCACTTTAGTCTGGTTCACATCTCAATTTGGAATATGTTTTCTGAAGTTTCAAAGCACCCTAATGTAAAGCAACAAAAATATTTACATAAATATGGAATTAAGGAAACAAAGAGTGAGATTCACTCACAGACCAACATGCTCAAACCTTAGCTGGGGGTTGGGGTTGGCAGAGAAAATGCAGCATCTGGAAAAGACTCATGGCCCTTTGGACATCTTAGGGCTTTTCCTGGGGAATGTGTGTGTGGGAAACTGAATGATAGCACAGATTATGGAATATCCTGAGCTGAAAGGATTGTCCAGTCCAGCTCCTGTCCCTGCACAGACACCCCAACAATTCCACCCTGGGCATCCCTGGGGTGGTGTCCAAACTCTGCTGGAGCTGTGGCAGCCTCGGGGCTGTGCCCATTCCCTGGGCAGTGCCCACCACCCTCTGGGGAAAGAAGATTTTCAGTTTTTCCTGACTTTCCACATCAACCTCTGCTGACCCAGCTCCAGCCATTCCCTCAGATCCTATCACAGAACACCAAAGATCAGTCAGTGGAATCTAAAAAGTTCCAGAGCTCACAAAGTCTCTTGTGAGAGACCTGAATTCCTGAACTGATGCTGTTGATTGATCTCTTGCTACTACAACACAAAATTAAACCAAACTGGCAGATGTGCCCACACTGGTCACTGGTTTAGGTGTCTAATCTTGAACCTGAACCCTTTTTAAACCAGCTAGATTACAGGGCAGAAGGAAGAGACCTTCCCCTCCTGCTTTGCTATGGAAAATAACCAAGTAAAATGGTGTTTGAATGAGTAGACATTAATGCAGCTTTTTTTTTTTTTTTTTCCTGCTTTGTGGTGTATTTACTATTGTAAATTAAGGACCTGCTGCCCTCATTTTTCCTTGGAAGCTACACAAAACTTTTTGGGTAGCATTGCCTTGTGCTTGTTACAAAACACTGCTGTTTCAGATTTGGGTATAATCTACCAAGTATTTATGGTCCAAGCTAAAACTTGCAGGTAAACTTTCCGTTTTTACTTTACCTTTTCCATTTTGTGCACAATGTGTAAGAAAGAGTTCCAAGGCAAGTGACACTGTTCTCCTTTAAACTGTTCTCCTTTAAATCCTAGAGCTGTTCTTATCAGAATGAATTGAGGAAACTGAAATTCTTTTGTATTTTTGAACTGTTCTTTAATTAAGAAAATGTTATAATTATGAAAATCTGAAGAGGAAAAGGAAAATATTGGATTTTTATTATAGTTAACGAACTTAGCTCAGCTTGAAAATTTTACTCTGTGGTATTTTTGTACCTGCTTGCCTGTCTAGCAATAGAAAAATTACCTCCAATTGCTTTTTTTTTACAATACTCCAGAATCCATGGGTCCAAGACCTGATAGACATTATTTTTCTTTCAGACATTGAGCATTAAGTGACCAGAAAAGTGTAACCTGGCCTTCTGTGAGGTCCTCTGTACCCCACAGCAGGGCTGCACCTATAGTAGCTTATCAGGTTCAAACTTTCATCAAGTGGTGTAAGCCTCAGTGAGCAAAACATTGATTTGGTGATAATCAGAAGGCTGGAATGGTAAAATGTGTCAGGGCAGGGAGCTCCTGACAGTTTATTTTCAAGCTTACTGGTTTCAACAAGGTATATAATTACTCACAGACCACAAAACCAGTTTAGGACATCAGAATTAGTCCCCCATGTTCAGCTCCATTTATCAGTCCCACAGTTTAAAATGTTGGAATCCTGGATGAAATTTAGCACCAGGACAAAAAGGAAAGTAGAGTTTAAAAAACATGTGGATCATGGGTGAAGAAGGAAATCAGATAGGAAACATATGCAAGAGGTTTGCTCTGCAGAAACGGGAGAGTGTGATGCTGTGTGAAAGAGGGATAGTTTCAACATTTTTCTCAGCCCTCCCACAAACCCAGAGGGAAAGCAGGATTGTAAAATGTGCCCAAGGTTCTGCAAATCTGTGAATGTCTTTTTGAAAACAATACAGGCATCCAAGTACTGCTGTGCTCCAGACACTTGGTGGGGTTCCATGAAAGAGTGAAATGTTGTGCAGATGAAAGATCACAGGAATCCCAGGGCTCCCAAAGTTCATCCACCCAGAATGAGCCACTGGCACCATGGCCACACCACAGCAGATGGCTACTCCAAAGCAAAAGTGCTGCACTTCTTACCTGAAACTGGTTCATTTACAAAATACACAAAAACTAAGATCTACAGTACGTTATGAAGTCTTTCATGAAGAGTAAAAACACTCTGTGTGCTGTGTTGCATTGCTTTGATGATACAACTGTAATTTTAAAGTTTAGTACAGGTTTTAATAAAAACCCTGAAGAATCACTGCTACCTGCTTTGAAATTGCTCAATATGTCATGAATTCAAAAACTTTCCAGTAGGCAACATTTCTTAGTGAAATTGGTTAAAATGAAAGAAGTAGCAATTTCAGTCTTGAAGTGGTTCAAATCTGAGTGTAATCTTTGAAGAAGATATGTTGAGATAACCCTATGAAAAATTAAATTGAGTCAGTTTATGAACACACTGCATAATCTTTTTGGTCTTCTTTTTAAGCAGGACTTCCAAGCAGACAGGGAATTATTAATAAGTGATTAGTATAGGCCTCAGAGCCTGTCCAAATTCAGCACCAGCCTCAATATCTTACAGCTGAATGGTGAAATCTCTTAAGAAAATCTCATGCTCTTGATTCACGATGATCCTAAATGGAAAGCATTTGATTTTTTTCTTGGACTGTTCAAAAGCTGTGTTATCCTTCCCATAACTTATCCAGTTCCTGCTATTGAGTATTAAGATATTAAGATGCTTCTCTTGTTTCAAAGACCCTTCCAGTATCAGATATTTTCTCACTTGATCTAAGTCTTACACAACTAATTGCACTGATATTATAAAACTCTCCAAGATTTTGAGCAATTTCTGGCACTCTGTGAAATCTTCAGACTTGCACTTGCATTTGAGCACCACAAAATTTGCAATTTCAGGTTATATTATTGCCATGGTTTAACCCCAAGCCCCTCACAGCCCCTCACTCATTCCCCCACTATGGGGATTTTTGAAGGAGTTTTGAATGAGTTAGAGATGAGACTTCTGAGTTGGTTTTGATTATGTGGTTTATTTTCTTATTTTCTGCATAGGCAGGAAGGGTGAGTTCAGCTCACATCATTACAGCATGGTTCAGAGGACACAAGGCTTTAGTTACAAGACTTTTTAATGAGTTATTGACTAATAAAACACTGCTAATAAGGATATTTATGATTTTGACCTAATCTTTAAATATTAATCTTTAAATATTTTGTCTTATGGGGACAGGGGAGAGAAGCAGGAGGGTAAAAGCTAAAAAACTCTTGGGTTGAGATAAAGACAGTTTAATAAAGCAAAGCTCACACCAGCCACTGGGAAAAAAAAAGCCAAAACATGCAAAATTATCATAAAATAGATGGGTAGAATTAAATTTATAACTAGTCACTGGAGGACTGCAATGAACAGACAATCACTAATATATGGCAATACAGCAATTTTTTAAAACTACCTTTGAGGTCCGATGTCAAGCCAATTTTTAACATGCTTTATGACATGCTAAACTTAATTGCTCTAATTAGGCCATCAACTTTAAAAAATTCAGTGTGTTATTGTCTGAAAAATGACTAAACAGCAGCATAAAATGAGAAAGAAGTTGCAGAGCACTTTATAGGGATGGAATCACAACACGGCTGGCAGCCTCCAAAAAATATTTCATTTAATACAGCTCAAAACTCTTAAAATATGATGCCCTTAGAAAGAGAATATTAGGTTACAAATGTGAAGCACCTCCTTCTAGAGGAAACCAGCACTCCAGTCATCAGCTCACAGTAATACCTCAAACACAAATATCACTGGACATGGGTCTTACTTTTATGCGCCAAGAGCAACCTATTATTCACAATTTCACTTTTACTGACAGAACCACTCTAACTGCATTTCTCAGGTCTGTTATTCAGAGTGCTTAAAGATCACACTCTGAGCACTCAAGAATAAATCTATCTGGAGCTAGAAGATGAATTATATTACAAAGCTGGCATCAAGTTAAATTGCTCAAGCAGGGAAAAGAGGTTAAAAAAAGAATGTTCAAAGCAGAATACCCACAAGTCTGCAGGTACAAAGGCACAAATATTGGCACTGCCTTGTCAGGTAGATTCCTTTTGCTCCATTTTTATGATGGAACCTGGAAAAACAAGAAGAATTTTTCCATCTTGAAGCAGCATCCTGAAGTATACAAGAGGACCTCTGCTTCACCATGGAAAACATCATTTAGGAAGAATATAAAGCTAGGACATCTAAATGTAAAAACTCCACAAACAAACCAAACAAAAACACTCAATAAAGCTGATTTCCATTTAATGTACAAGGAATTGAAAGGCAACATCATGACTATTCCCAAGGCTATTTGTAATCCAGGAGATTAGAAATTTTTCACTCATGACCAGCATTCAACTCCCAACTGTTCCCATCATTTCCTTCTTTCCTCAGTCATACAAGGATTCTGCTCATGAAGAAGAAAATATAATTTCTGTACACACTCTGCATTATCTAGGAAAGGGAAGCATAGAGTCAGGATATTAAACTGAAGTGGGCATCAGAGTTGCTGTGGGTTGCAAAAGACAAACCAGGCAGAATATTGGACAACCTAGGCCAAACACAGCAGTCACAACATCCAACATCAACAAACAAGCACACCTGAACTCTGTATATATTTTCATTTTTCACTTTATCATGCACTTCATCCAAGCATCTCAAAACTCTTAAAAATATTTATGAAATCTTGCAGAACCCCTGAGAAGTAAATTATCATGACTTGCCACTTTACAGACTGATACACTGAAATTAAAAAACAGCCCAGCACAGCACCAGAGCTAGGGAAAGAATTTCACACATCTAACACCTTCCCTTCAGTCCTGAATAAAAATGTCTTAAACTGCCTATAACAAGTACTCAGAGACACCCTGGCAGCTCTGAGAGACACATTTATATTAAATTCTATTAAATTGCAAAAATAGATGTTTTGCATTAATTGATTTTCTTTCTTGCCATCCCTTCTAAGAAGTCAGTGAAGCGTTACAGTTCTCAGAACTGAGCAGGTAGAGATTTATCTCACCAAATATCCTGTATTAAACAGGACTTTTCAATACAGATTCACAGAAAAAGTGAGAGAGTTTGTTGGGAAGGTAAATTCAGATAATCCTGAGAATCTTCCTGAAAAGTAAGTTTCCAGAACTATTTATGTCTCAACAGATACTAATCTGAGCTTCCATAGCTAATCAATTCCCACTCTTTTTTTCAGTGCAGAGGTTATGATCATTATGCCATAGAATTGTTAAATTTGGATGATCAGTAAGATCATCAGATCCAACCTTCAACCCAGCACCACCACCAAGTTCCCCACTAAACCACATCCTTGAGTGCCATTTGCACACGGTATTTTTGAACACTTCCAGGAATTGTGACACCACCACTGCCCTTGTCAGTCTGTACCCAAGCTTTACAACCCTTCCTGTTAAAAAATATTTTTCTAATTTCTAATCTAAACCTTGCCTGGTGCAGGGTGAGACCATTTCCTTAGGTTTAGTGAATTTTCAGTGTCACACAGTGATATTTCGTCAAAGATGTTCACTGAAAAAATGTTGAAATTCTATTAAATTAATAAGTTCATTGTCATGGAATGAAATTGGGATAACTTCACAAGATTTCCACTGATTTAGCTCCTTTGAATTGTCTCAGTGTAGTGGCAGGGTATTTGGCCAACAACCCTGCATTAACTTGGTACTGAGAAGTGAAACCTAAAAAGGAAGAATTCCACTGAGAGATGGAATTATTATTATTTATTCCTATTATTATCGTTATAATTATTATTATTATTATGCTACGCTTCGGGCAACAGTAAGTTAATTCTGGCTTTCTGGATGCTGACTACAAATTGATGGAAACATAAAGAAATATTGGACCTAATTTGTTCATTGTTATCACCTTTTAATGGAAATTAATTCTTTAGGAAAGGGACGTCCTCTTCCTGCATTCTGCAGGTGCACAGCCCAGATATCCATGTCTCTGACTCAATCTCTTGCATTAAAAACAGGACTCGCCCTCAATTATAGTTAAAATGCCAAAAAATACTTTCAAGCAGGCACTCTATATAGCCCCCAAAGAGAACCTTTCAATGATTGGAAGTGGAGGTTTTGTTTTTTGGTTTTTTTAATTTACTTTGGGTTGTTTTGATTTTTTTTTTTTGGTGGTTTGGTGGCTTTTTATTCCTTAAGCTGTAATTTGGACAGATAAATTAAATCAACAAAGATTCGATATTCATGAATTGAATGACAGTGAAGAAAAATGGGGGTTTTTGATCTAGAGCTTCTTGGCTTCCTGTGCTACTTTAGGTGTGAACAGTGCAGAACTCAACATCCTCCCAGGCTCTTTCCAAAATACACAGCTGGGCTTCAATCCAGTTCTCAGCTCCAAAACAAAGAGGGTGAAAATGAGGGGGTTTGGGGAAGGAAATACTTTGTGAGATTATTTGCCTTTTTTTGTTTGTTCATTTCCTTTTCCATGTGAGATTCTTGTTTTTGTGGGACACCAGAAATGCATGGACTGGGAATCAGTGAGATGTGTAAAATTGCTGGACACAGATTATCCACTATGCACATTTCTGGTTTAAGTTATGGTGAAAGCTGAGATCTAAAGGGTGAGATGGAGAGGTAGAATGTGCTTTAATCTTTCCTTTTTTTTTAAATTTCTTTCCCTATATCTCACATTTAATACTTACAAGGGAATTCTTCCCCTATTGTGATAGATTTATCTCATGAACGCAATTATGTATTCTGTCCTTGAGGCTGAAAGTGTTCTCAAAGAGTTCTTCCTGTTACTCAAAGAGAAAAAAAACTGTAGAAAGTGCAACACTTTTTACAGTTTATGAATCCAAATCAGCAGGTCTAACTGTCCATTGATCTACTGACAAGCCGTAATAAATTTTTTAAAAATCGCATGTCCTGAAAAAAACCCCAAACTTTTCAGAATTTTTCAGTCCTGAAGGGCATGATTTTTAATATTTTAAACTCTGGAGCAGTCCTTACTATCTGCAGTAAGGCTCAGTGTTAAATCAGAACTGCACACCTACAGACATTTTTGCTCTTGTATCAATAAATATGACTGAGAGGTAGCCAATTAGTTTGCAGCTGTGCCACTGCACTGATTTCATTGGATTCACAAGCTAAAAAACCCAGTTAAAAAAAAAAAAAACCTGTTAGTATTAAGACAGAAATCTTCCATCTTGTTATTACACACACAGCTATATGAGTTGCAGACAACATCAATGTTTCAACAATTATTTTCATTCTGAGGGAAGGGTTTCCTCTCTCAAGATGTACTGAGCTATATCCTCTTCTTAATTGCTGCTTATCATCCACTCTCCTGCTCTTTCTCAGTCAGGGAGAACAAGATCTGTGTGTCCCATCCTCACTGCCAGGGAACCTCACACCCTTTGAGAAGGAAGGTCTTCTCTTTTTGCAGGGAGATGAGCTGACCTGCTCTCCACTGCTTAGACAAATTGTAGACTGTGTAAGTGACTCTAGAGGTCCTCAATCTGTCACAAAGCCAACACAGTCCATGGCTGAACCTCCTTCCACATGCCTGCCAAATGTTTCTCCTCACATGTTGACCCACGCTCTATGGATCTTCTCATTTCCCGTCTTTCAATCTCTTATTTTCGTTTCCTGTTCTGTCTCTGAATTTCTCTTCCCCTGTGCCCACTTACCATATGGTGTGTTCTTCCTGATCCTACCACCAAGCAGAAATCCAGACTCCCATGATCAGAGCACCCTCTTTGCTGTGTCAGCACAGACCACAGAACCACAGGAGGGTTTGGGTTGGAGGGGACCTGTCAGCAACTCCAACACCCTACAAGGGCACCCAAAGGACCTTGGGAACAGCTTCAAACTAGAGGACAATAGGTGTAAATTGGACATTAGGAAAAAATTCTTCCCTGTGAGGGTGGTGAGGCCCTGGCACAGATTGCCCAGAGCAGCTGTGGCTGCCTCATCCCTGGCAGAGTCCAAGGCCAGGTTGGATGGGGCTTGGAACAACCTGGGACAGTGGAAGGTGTCCCTGAACATGGCAGGGGATGGAACAAGATGGTCTTTGATGTCCCTTCTAACCCAAACCATTCCATGAGCCTCAACTGGATTGATTTGCTCATAGCCCCATCCAACCTGCCCTTGGATGTTTCCAGGGATGGGCCATCTACCACCTCCCTAGACAACCTATTTTACCACCCTCATACCAGAAAAATTCCTTCTTGTATCTAATCACTGATGGCCTACAGGATCTCAAAGAACATCAAGACCTCAGCTCACAGCCCAGATAAGTGTCCATCCAGTAAACCTGTGTCACCACGATATTTTATGAAAATTCCTTTTGCTACGATTTTTCCCCTGAGAAGCTGAGAGGCCTCAGGAACGAAATGTAAACAATGATTATCTGCTGCTGTGGAATGCAACAGGTGCATCTGTGATTGGTCTCATGTGGTTGTTTTTAATTAATGGTCAATCACAGTTCAGCTGTCTCAGACTTTGGTCAATCACAAGACTTTATTATCATTCCTTTCTACCCCTTGCTAGCCTTCTGATGAAATCCTTTCTTCTATTCTTTAGTGTAGTTTTAATATATAATTTTCTTTTAATATAATATATATCATAAAATAATAATTCAGCCTTCTGAAACGGGGAGTCAGGATTCTCATCTCTTCCCTGCGAACACCACCACAAACCTGCCCAAAAAAGGTGGAGAATCTTTCTCAATTGTTGACCCCAACTGTTGAAATGGAAGAATTTGACACCATGAGCAGACCTTCATTAGCTTTCTGTGTTATGCAGGATTATTTCCATTTCTGTTACGGAGCACTGCTACTTCATACAGCATGGTTTCTGTCAACAAGTGGTCCAGAGACTTCTTCAGCCTTCTGAAATATCTGCCAAACCATCCTCGTAGCCCATGGTTCATAACCATCTGTTGCAGAGATCCAGATCCTCATCACTTAAATTAAGGATTTGTTTGTCAGCAATAACAATGATTGAGCTGCACTGACTCAAGGATGACTTGACTAATGGACTCTTTAGAGAAGCACAGCCCCACAAAAGCCAGGCATAACTGGCAATCATGAAACATTCTGGTAGCCCAGAAAAGTGGGGATAAGCCCCCATCCAGCTTCCCACGTCATCACCAAACTGGAAAGAAACAGGAAACAACCAGCATCTGGCACCCTATTGCCTCTTTGCCCCTGTGAACTTTTAAAATTATGATGTTGTCATATTAATGAGGAGAAAGTGTTTAATTTATTAATTCATCTTTAAAAATTATGGGTGAAGTTGTGTACCTAGTCATTACATCTTTTCCTAATTTGATGCATTAAGGAATGTTATATTTGGTGTCATCAAATGATCTCCCTTAATTATGACAATGGGTAATGATGGCCATTAAAGTAATGACATTTGTCACCATCAGTAGTGACAAGGGTAATGAATAATGAATAAAATTTCGACAGAGACACTATAGTCCCAAATTCCACTCAGCAACAGGCTAGAAAAACACAGAAACAAAATAGTTCCCTGAGGACCTAAAAAGTTTAAGGAAGACAGGAGAGAAGCTTTAAAACTCTTAAACACACTAGTCAAGAAAGTTATGGATTAATGATGTGGCATATAAAAACCCCACTAAAACTTAAAAGCCTTGTGAGCAAATCCATCTTATTAGATCTGCAATAATGTCACCCCATATATTCTTTTCCTAAAGAAACACAAACTGGTTTTTAATGTGACTGCCCACAGCTGGATTATGGCATTCAGTTCTGGTCCCCACAACTCAAGAAGGTTGTGGACAGGCTGGAGATGGTCTGAAAAAAGCCACAAAAATTTTCAGAGGGCTGGAAAGACAGAGAAAGTTGGGTCTTTTTACCCTGGAGAGAAGGCAGCTCTGAGGGACCCTCACCACAGAATTCCTGCACTTATAGGGTGACTGCAAAGAGGGTGGAAGCTCTCAGGGAGCCCATGGAGAAGGCCAGGGTCAACAGGCATGAGTTGTGCCAGAAGAGGATTCATCCAGGTATGCAAAATAAATTCTGTACACTTGAACAATGTCTCCAGGAGTGTTGTAGAGTTTCCCATCACTGGCACCTCTCAGAGATGACTGAGCAGGGTGCTCAAAAATCTCATGTAGGTTCCAAATGCTGCACCAGGTGATCTTTCAAGCTCCCTTCCAATCTGTCTGATGGATTGTTCTATGATTCCACTGAATCCCAGAGGTTTTTCATATTCTGATCTTGAACAGAAAAAAAAAAAACCCTGAATTAAGAATGCAGGCAAGTATTTTGAGATTAAGGAGAATTATCTTTTTGCCCACTTACAAAAGTAACAGTTAATCTGTCTCTATGATGCTTCCTAGTCTTGCTCTTGCATATAAGCACAGTGGATCCAAAATATAATAATATATTATTTTCTTTCTGCCATGAACATCCTGTGTATATGCAGAAAAATACAGCACACCAGTCTTGCATTTACCATTAAACTCCCATGGCAAGGGATGCAATGGGGCACAGAGAGTGTTTCTGCCAAGAGGCATGAGGAAATGTTTAGGGCAAAGAACAGTTCAGGTGGGCCTACAGTTCTTACCATAAATACCACCAAGCCTGGTGTTATATGTTTGCTTTCTCCAAAAGAAAGGAGAACAAGCACAAGTATTTTGAGACTAAGAAGAATTATCTTTTTGCCCTCTTACAAAAGTAACAGTTAATCTGTCTCTGTGATGCTTCCTAGTCTTGCTCTTGCATATAAGCACAGTGGATTCTAAACATAAGAATATTTTATTTTCTTTCTGCCATGAACATCCTGTGTATACGAAGAAAAATACAGCACACCAGTCTTGCATTTACACATTAAACTCCCATGGCAAGGGATGCAATGGGGCACAGAGAGTGTTTCTGCCAAGAGGCATGAGGAAATGTTTAGGGCAAAGATCAGTTCAGGTGGGCCTACAGTTCATACCATAAATACCACCAAGCCTGGTGTTATGTGTTTGTTTTCTCCAAAAGAAACAGGGAAAAGCACTTTATTTGTGCTCATTCTCTCTGACCAGACTGTTTATCAAGCTACAGACCAAGCAGGAGGGAAATCTAACTGAACTAAATCTAACTGAACTAATCAGTGATTCCAGCTGAACTGTCCTCATGCAAAACCTCTTCCATTACCTGCAGGACCTACTGCCCACTTCAAAATTGGCAAGGACAACACTTAAGGCTGCTCTGACATCTGCTTTTCTAGGACATGACATAATTCTGCTGAAATGAATGAGAGTACATTTTATAATAAGTGTCTTGCTGGCTTTTAATGAAATGATGCATTATTAGCAAAGATTAAAAGAAGTAATTATGTACAGTGTGGTTGAATGATGGCTGTGGGGCCAGAGATGATAACTATGTCTGTGCATTTGAAAACTGAGCATTAAGAAAAGAAAGGATTTTTAATTTTTAAGGTGGCAGAGATGGGACACACTTCATTAATAAAACAAAACAAAAAAAAAGCCAATCAAAAAAAGGAAACCACAGCTGGAAATTCACTGAAGGTAATTTTGGACTCGATATCAAATGGCAATTTGTCTGCAAACTAAACTCTTCAAAGTGATTGTGAAAACTCCATGAGTTTGACTACTGAAAGCACAATGTGAAAAAGTATATTAAAAGAACCCAAAGAATTATTTCTTGAATATGGAAACCAGATTGCCTGGATGCATCATAGACAAAATGGACAGCTGTGCCAGGAGAAAGGTCAAACTCTGGGCAGTGAGAATGATAATTCCTCCTGGTACTCTCATATGGATGTGATTTAGCTCTTACCATGTGGGGATCCACAGCCTCTGAGATGAAAAACATCACAATCCAAGACCATAATTCCATTTTCCTGGCATACAAATCTGTGAAACTCAGGCTTCTTCAAACACAGTTTTATACCATTTAAAAATAACTGGTTTAGAAATAAAAATACTTAAAGCAGAGTTTAAATAGCCGCTGTGACCACCAAGTTATATCATCTATTAACTGTGCTAGCAGGGATCTATAACTGTATTGGAGTGTAAGAAAAATGCCCTCATGCAAAATAAATGGCATCAAAACTATGTTGAAGTGAAATCTTTAAGATCATAGATTTGAGCATGGAGAGAAAGATCTGAATAATTTGACAAGGTATGGGTAAAGAGTTTCACTAATTTCAAAATGGAGTTTGCTAATTTTATGTTTGCCTGCTGAAGAAGAGGACCTAGTGCAACATCCCAGGAAATACCTACCTACCCTACAACCCATAGGCAGATTAAATGGAAAAAAAACGTTCACAACTGGAGCTTCAAAAGGAATGGAAGCTCAAAATAATCTTCTTGGATGGTGCACTTTTATCCCCATGTACTGCTGGGCAGCAGGGTAAGAGCTGAAATAGCATTTCAGTAAATGCTCTGCTCTCTTTATCAAGGGTAGTAAAAGACTTTATTGGTGTTTTCCCATCCTCAGACTGTTGTTAGAGACAAGCATGAGTTAATGCTGGTATTTCCCCCTCCTCTCACTTCTCCTCCCTCCAAAAACCAGAAGCAAGGGGGAAATTGCTGATGCTACTGCTCCCAAGGTGGGCTCAGCCCATCAGGAAATCAAAACCGAGTCTATGATTAATGTGATCAATTTAAAAAAGAGAAAAAGCTCCTTCAGCTTCAAGAAAATCTTTCATTTTCCCCCATTACGAATGTCTTATTCAGCTGAGGACAGTAAACAGCCCTATGTTCAGTGACAGAGGTTACATTCCAATGGACTGGAAATGTGATGAACTGTCCAGTTCTGTCCCTCAAAGGCTGCACTTTCACTGGAGTGAAACACTGAGGAAATGGCATCCAAACTGCCCGGATTTATGAGCAATCCAGAGAACACAGGATATGGAACATGATCAAGACCATAAAACTCCTGAACTCCTTCAAAATATTGAACCTTTAGAACATTATGTTCACTAAATAAGACTTAGTTGACAAAAAAAATGAACAGGTATGAACTCTGTGTGGATTAGTCTGGAAATGATTTAGAGTTCAGTGCACAGTCCAGAGTACATATTCCCTGCTCATTTGGCTTCTGTGTGCAAACTGTGCATGAGAACTAAAACAGAAGAAAAATAAAAATTAATTAGGCTAGAATTACTACTTTGCATTGTATTAAAGAAATTAAGAAGCTCAATAGAAGCCAGATCAGAAAGGACCTGAAAACAAAAAAATTGATCAGGTTTCATGTGGAAAAGAAGAGCTCACAGACATGTCGTAAAAATGCATATTAGGATCAGAGGAATGAGGTAGGAAGCCTTCTTACTGGGAGCCTCAGATGTAAATTGTAGAGCAAAACAAACTTTGTCCAGGGCACAAGAAGAAGAGGATGTGGTAGTGAATATTCCAGACAATGAATATTCCAGACAATGAACCTTGTGAATATTACTTGCAATTTTCAATCAGCTCCAGTGCAAATGTCATGAGGTGCTTTTTCCTCTCCAAAGGTGTGGTGATGGTTTACTTTTCACAGTTCAAATCCTTCCTAAACTTGAAGAGCTTGTCATTAAATACGGCTCTTTGGTCCTCTGCATGTTCAAAAAATATTATTCTTTCTAAAAGAACAAAGGGAGGCTTGTGGCCTCCTGTGTTTGGAAAATAAACACAGTGAAGTTTGGCTGACTTGTGGCTGCCCCATCCCTAGAAATGTTCAAGGCCAGGCTGGATGGGGCTTGGAGGAACTTGGGATAGTGAAAAGTGAAGGAGAGGTTGGAACCAGATGGGTTTTAGGATCCCTTTCAACCATAACACCCCTGTGGTGCTATGACTATATTTTTTCCTTTAGTATATATTGTAATACGCTTAGCATGAGAGGTCGTGTGCTTGTTTTCCTTTCTGTGAAATCCACTTCTCCAGCCAGAAAGCTACAAACAAACCCAAAACCAACTTTTTTATGGCTGAAGTCTCAAGCTGAGAAATTAGCAAATTTGAAATCAGAACAGTAGCACCCATTGTTTTCTTTCTTATCAAGGTGTTTCCACAGTGAGGCAGAGTGAGAATCTCAGTTTAATCTCAGTTAGTCTCTTTCTAAATCCCCAGATCCAACACTCCCACATCAAATTTTTTTGTTATACATAAGAAGAGTTCAATAATCTTTAAGAATTTTGACTAAAAAACTAGAGGTTTTGTTAAAAAGTTTAAGAACAAAGGTTGGTTCTTAATACAACAGGAATATTTCATCGGGCATCACTTCTCTGATTTTGCTGCACAGTTTCATTAAAAACTGAGTGTTACAAGACAATTAAAGCTTATGCTGAAAACACAAAAATATAAAAAACCAAAACAAAAACCAATTCCCCTGCAAAATCTAATAAACAAAATAAAATTATAAAGAAACATGACCTAAGCTGGCAAAGGGAAATATTCTTGATTGATGTAATTCCACAAAAGACAGGAGTATTAATTATGAACAAGACACCACATGTAGAAATCTTTTGTGTATTACATTCTGTGATGTGGTAGAATTCAGATAATTTGTTTTTTAATGATTAATGAAGTCAGAATCATTAGCATGTGTTTTTTTTTTTCTTTTTCCCCTACAAAGAATGAAGCAGATGGATCTGTCAGGGCTTTATAAAGTTCAAATTAAAGATGAGGATTTTACTCTCCACTATTTGTTTTCATTCTGTGGGGGAGGAGGAATTGAGAAGGAAGAATAACTGCTATTTCTTTGATCAAACCAGTTTAGGATTCCGCATGAATTCTGAATAAACCCCTAGGTGTTTGGGGTGGGTTTTTTTTCTCTTTTTTTTAACCAGTTGGGTTTTCAAGTGGGTAAACTGTATTTTATTCCTTCTCCAGAAATTCATATTCTTATTTCTTAATAAGCCATTATCAACAGGATTTCAAGGGGGTTGCATTGCAATGGGGGCTTATTTCTCTGCACTTTTATTGCTACTAGAATTCAGTCTCTGACTCCAAGGAAAGGCCTATAGGCAAAACTAAATCAATTTAATCCAACTTATCATCCTCCAGGGCCTTTCAGCAGACACATCACAGCACAGACATTTGGGATCTTTTCAGCTTATGCAACTGTGAAATCAGAGCAAAGAACCCAGACTGCTCCTGAGATTTCTAGAAGGGAAACACTTGCCCAAGAACATCATACAGAGCACGTGTTTGATGTCCAGCCTTCTTCACAGCTGCACAATGGCTTTTCTCCTCCTTATCAGATTTTATTTATCAGATTTGCATGAAAATTGACATTTTTGATACACAATTGTCCCATCGTTGTGCTCCAGCCCTTGCTCTGGTAAGACTCTCAGAATTCCAAATATTTCAGTCCAAGACAGGAGATCCTCACATTTGCTCTATTTTTTTTTTTTTTTCTAAATGTAAATAAGAGTTGTGTAAAGACTCAGTGCACATCCAGGCATGAAAACTGCTCACTCAGGCTAATACAACATTATCACACTCCCACTATGTCCTAATTATAAAGTGATTTTTTTATAACTCCCAGGTTTAGCAGAGAGATGTGACAATTGATAGGTATCATTTGTCTGTCTGTGGGACTCAGGTGCCCACATGGAAAATTGGAGAGACAAAATCCAGGTGAAGTTCTCTGGAATGCTGCCCCACAATGACACCCAACCTCACCCCGGGGCTGCTGCTTCCTGGAGTTTTGAGAGCTCAAAATTAGAAATTTCAAACCCCATGGACCCAAACCTTCCTGTGAGTACAGGCAAGCTGCAGGATTGCCCAAAGTGTCTGGGAGCCACAGAGAGGCATCACTGCACTAAAACACCTTTCAGAAAGTCCAGTGATGACTTTTTCTATTACACAGAGAAAACATTCCCAGAAGAGAGAGCTTGAACTCGTGTTTCCCCCCTCTGTTGCAAGCTCACGGCTTGATTCCTCCAAAGAACCTTAAAATCTCTTTTGCACAGCGACACTGCTCAGCTTTGCTTGGATTTCATGGAATTTTTGACCTTTTCAGTCTTTCTAAGCTGAAGTGGATGAAGTTCCAACAGGGTCAGGTGTGCAGTGCTCACTCCAGCTGCGGATTTGGCAGGCTTGGAGGGACAGGATCTCACAGCTGACCCGAGCAGAAGGGAAATCCCACAAGAACCACGTAGAAAAACCTTCTAAACTGGTTGTGAGTTTTGAGGATCATAACTGGGCAGCAAAACGCACACCAAGCCCATCTGTGCTTTCATTAATTTTGCTCCTCACCCCTAAGGCAAATGGTTATCTCTGATCATTTGATATGGAGATGTTGAGTCCCTTTCTGTCACTGGTCATCAAACAGTCACTCTAACACACACCTGAAATTAATTAAATTTACCTCAGATTAAGGAAATCCTATGTTGCAATTAGAATGCTTTCCTAGACACTATCTGTTTAATCACACATCAGTCTACCTGATTATAATTGAATGCTCCTAATTAATTTTCCACTGTCCACCACTTGATATTATTGTGAAAAAAGGCAAGCCTTTCCCAGCAGATTGCAAACAAGAATTGCTTTTTTTTTCCTGAAAGAAATCATCTTAATGAAACTTGATACAAAATTTGAAGCAAAATATGAGCATGAAGATAATATCTGCATTTCTTATTGAAATAATGTGGAGATTTCAATGTCATTGCAAGCAGTTACCTAAAGAGTTAAGAGAGGTTTTACAGATCTATCTGTCTGCAGTACCAGCCTCTGTGTTACAAGAGAAAGAGAACTTGCTGTAAGAATATAAACCTCTAATAAGATGAGAGACTTTTACTAAGCCACTCATGCTTGAAGCCTATTGAAAGATAATCTTTGGTACAGTACTCCCAGAAAAGAAGTGAACTGAAATCAATATCCAGTAAAAAACAGATTAAGAGACCAAGCTAAAGAAATCAGAAGTTACTCAGCAGAACAGACATATATCTTAAAGATTATCATTGATCATGAAAGCATGGGGTCTTTCTGGCTCTGAGGAGAGAACAATTTCTAAGGACAAGACCCTGTCTCCTCTTTCACTTTAGGTACAACCCCTGTAGCACAACAAATTTTAAATCTCCATATTTTAATTTAAAATACAGTGAAGAAAAAAAAAAAAGGTTCAGATATCATCTGATCATGGGGAGAAAATCTAGTTTTGTACAAAAAGGAGCTTATTTTCACTTACACATTTAAATATGTCTTTGTTTTTCTATGAAAAAAAAAGACAATTCATTTCTGAGATGAAAGATGATTGTGCAGGCAGGAAATGAACATTCAGCAAATGTGAGGTCATTGCCAATATCTTCAGAGACCTTTGACCAATTTAATTACTCCATAAAGCCATTCCTGACTCCCAAATGTCAATAGTCATAGTGTGCATCCTTCCCACTCAGCTGGCCAAGGCTTTGGACCTGTCATAAACTCCTTCTATGTAAATCAGCCCATAATTTCCAAATACAAAATGATCTGTATCACAACAGCCATTTTCCCCTCTCCTTTGCTGTATGTTAACAGAATCAATTTGCATCTAGGAATGCACTTCTTTAAACTTTTAATTACTATTATGATAAGAAGATGCAAGACCCAAAAGTTTAACAGTAGAGAAAAGCCAAATACCTTAACGAGAACTGCAGGTGGAATGTTTGATTTCACATCTGAATGATTAATCTCAGTAAATTAAACAAACTTATTTCAGTGAACAGCATAGTAACTTATTTCCACTATGACACAATTCAAATCCTGGTCTACTCAGTACTCAAAAAAATTATAGAGGGAAAATAATACCAGAAGGAATTAACAGGATGGATATTCTATTTTGTTCTTCATTGAAGTCTATTTAGTATTGAAAATGGTTTAATATTTCCAACATACATCCTTAATTGTTTGAGTAATTTTTCAGCAGAGAGTATCTCGCAACCTCAAAACACCAAATTTCAAAATAAATTCAAACACTCAGTCTAGTTTTATATTTTCACTGCCGTAAAAAGTTTTAAAACATATGTGACCAAATTTGCTTGGTTTTCTTGTCCTCTGGATTACTTTTTCCCTGATTTATTGTTTTATTCCAATGCTTCATAAAAAAGTCTCACATTCTTAGGTGGGTTTCTCATTCTCCTTCACTATTCTTTCTTTTATCATTAGAAGAAGAAGTTTAAATACGTAAATACATAAGAGCATCCAAAAAGCTGACAACTTTGAAATCTTCCATCTGCTACAAAAACAGACTCTTTTCTTTCCAGGACTAATATTTAAGTTTGCAATGGTGGTCACTGAATGGACAAGAGGCAATGGGTACTAATGGAAATACAGGAAATTCCAGTTAAACATGAGAAAAATGAAATTTATTGTGAAGAAGATTGAATGCTAAAATAGGTTGCCCAGAGACATTTCAGGGTCTCCATTGCTGGCCTCTTCCAATCTCTGTGATTCTGGGATTCAAAGGTTTACAGTAAATGCTGAACCTTCCAAAATATAGTGATGTAAATACCTAATTGTTTGTTTGCTCACACTTGATTAGGAGCTCATAAGCATACTGCATCCTAAGCTTGCTTCTAATATCCCTCACAGGGAATCCCAGTTGTGTCATCCCATTGGACAAAACCTCTAAGTTTTAAAAAATTTTCCTGTGAAATCTTTCTTTTCTGAAAACAAACAAACAAAAAAAAAAAACACAAAAAAAAAAAACCACCATCAAAAGAAATATTATCTAAAAAACCCAGATTTTTCTTATTCCCCAGGCATTTGCAGAGTTATTTCTCTTTTTTGTTTTAACTCCTCTCTCCAAGTGAAGTTTTGGGGTTTGGGGCTTTTTTTTGCTTTTTAAGTCTGTTATCCCAGAGGCACCACCACCATCACTGATGGGCTCAACCTTGGACAGCAGTGGGTCTGGAATTCACCCTTTGGAAATGGGGGAAGTTTCCAAGAGTCTCTATCACCCCTGCTCCCAAATCCTGGCCACACAATCCCAATACAACCCATTTCTCACAACTTCTACAGCCTGGGACAAAGGAGGGCTGATCCTGTGATCTTCTACCTGTTGGCTTTTCTTTTCTTTTCCTCTTTCCCCCACCCTCTGTTCCTCTGCTGTGGAAGTAAAGATGTTTTCACTGCAGAGCTTCAATTTTTTGTTCTTGACCTCTCCCTTGATCAAGCACAGCCTTCAGCCTGCATTTGTGCTTTCACAGTTTCCTCAGCTAGAGGCTTGAATTTGGGACAGCTTGTTGGAGTTCAAAGCCATAGAATTACCCACTCTGAAATGAGGGGAAATTATCCCCTTGCACTGACAGCTCCCCAGCTGTTTACTTCCATTTTTCCCTTGCACTCTCGTGAGCAGGCACATTGTCTCCTGCTCCATCTCTTTTCAGGCTGGCACAACCCAGAAGGTCCCAGAAAAAGATGTTTTGTCTCAGTTCAACTTGGATTGCAGCTCTTCCCTCCCTTTTGGATCCAGCAGACTGGAGAAGGAGGCCCACACCCCCACTGTGCCTTGGCACAGAGGGAGGGCCAGGTTCCTTTTGTGTCATCTTCAGGGTTGTCCTGCATTGCCAAACAAATTGTATTCTGTTTGTCATCTCTATGGCAGTTGTCTTCTGTTCAGTGGGCAGTTTTCCTCATCTCTTCCACACCCAATCCTCCCTCCAGGGGGGAACACCTGCTGATAACAGCTATTGAATGTCACTGCATGGCTGATAAGAACTGCAGCATCCCATTGGGAGATGTGAGCCCAGAGGGAGGAGCCAAGCATTCCTACCTGGATATAATCTGGAGATTCTGCAACACCAGCACAGCTTCTCCACTGGATTCCCCAGAGGAACAGCAGCTGCCTCTTCCACTGGATCTTCAGAGGAAAACTGCACCTTTCTCCAGGATCCTGCTCCAGCAGAACCACCCCTGACACTGCAGGAGGGCTGAGCCACAATTCCAATGGCGCTGCCACCAACACCCTGACCCACAGGGTGTCAGGTTGGGTTCTGACTCTGTCAGTGCTGGTTTGGTTTACTGCATTGTTTATTTCAACTCTTTATTTTCTTCCCTAATCGAGAACTGTTATTTCCTGCTCCCATATTTTTGCTTGAGAGCCCCCCTTAATTTAAATTTTATAGCAATTCACAGGGAGGGGGTTTACATTCTCCATTTCAGGGGAGGATCCTGCCTTCCTTAGCATACACCTGTCTTTCCAAGCCAAGACAATGGTGTAGTTTCTGAAGGACAGGTCAGATTAACCTGCTGCTCAAATCTGGGTGGTGATCACCAAAACAGACTTTGAAAGGCAAACATTAAAATTACAAAGTTTCCAGACAATACACACTAAGGAAATTGCATCCCATCCTTCTGTTTGGGTGTGTCCAAGTTCCTTGCTTTTTTGGCTAACTAGCTTTCAATTAAAATAATTTGCATATTATTACTGATGTCAGAAAGCAAAACATTTTAGAGTTTGTCAGCAGGGGAGGAGCCCTGAATGGTGTTCAAGGAGGGGAGTGGAAAGGAGAGGTGTATATGACAGATGCATCCAGGAAGAGCTGTGTGTAATCAGATTCTAAGTGTTTCTGCTTCAGTGCATAGCCATAAATGCCAGCTGAAAGTTAACTTTGTTTTTTATCAAATGCATGTTAATAACTTAATTGAAAACCAAAGCGCTCTATTGATTGCAAATGTAAATTGGCAATGCTGTGGTCTCTGCCTGCCAGTCAATGACAGCAGCACGAGTCAGGGAGGCAAAAACAGAATGAGGGAGCTGATCACAGAAGGCATTGAAGGAGGACATAAATTCTAAATATCTTCATATTTCAGTATCAGCAGGCTCCCTACAACTTTCTGCAGCAGCTGATAAAGATCCAATCCCTACAGCCTGTTTCAATTTAAAGCTCTGATGAGACACACACAGACATCCCCCCTGCCCCACCACAGCCTCCTTCAGGGAGGAGCAAGAAGCAGAGCAGGGTCACAGGGGACAGCCCCTCAGGGAGCACTGTCTGCACTGGCAGCTGCTGGGTGGGATCAAGGACCACAGGAACATCTCACGCTTCTCCCCAGCTGCACTTTTACTGACAAGAATGAAGCCCCAAACTGCCCATCCGATCAGCATTTTACTACTGCACAAGAACATAATTTTGTTATCAAAATGCTTAGGCAGAGCCACAGACTGAAAATCAACCCTGAGCAGTCCTATCCCATTCCCATCCCATTAGCTACTCACACGACCCCTAACACTGGAGCCATATCCCATATCACCGGCGGGTGGTCTCATGTTAGGTACAAGGGGATTCGCCCCCATCCACACTCAGGAATTGCTTATGATGCTGTATGGTAGGTTATTCATTAATCCAGAAGCAATCCTGGAATTATTGATAATGCTGTATGATAGGTTATTCATTAATCCAGAAGCAATCCTGGTGGATCCTTCTGTTTGAAGTTTGGTAAGCAGGGCAAACAATAAAGAGAGATAGGGATGAGGGAATTGTCGAGCTAAGCATGATCAGAGCTAATAATGTCAAACTGACCCTAAGAGCCGTGCCAAGCCATGGGAACCAAGCCAAGTACACCGGGAATTGACCATATTAGGATAGGAGTTCAAAAGTTTAAAGAGGAAGACTCATCAGAAGACCCTTGCCCGCGAGGAAGGCACCGAAGGACCACCATGAATAATCCTCAAAATAGATGTCTCCGCCCACGCTCCGCCCACACCACGCCTCTTATGAATATGATGTAACCCTGCACCCAAGACTGTATAAAAGCTTGCTTCTGTCATGAGATAGCCAGAAATCCCTTTTGTGATTTCTCCGACGAGTCGTAATAAAATACCTCCTGTCTATGCTGACTTACTTGAGTCTCTTAGGCAGTTATTCTCACCTTTTGGGGCAAAATTCAGCATCAAGAATGGCATAAAACTTTCAAAAAGTGACCGTATCCAGAGCAAATAGATGCAAGCAATTGGCAATATTTCAAGAGGGTGATCAAATATCTTCCTTTGGGGAGAGAGAGGGCAGCTTTCTTGTAAAGACAGGCTTTTCTGTACAGGATCTACAGCAAAATCCTTTTTAGTAAACATGAACAGCTTAATATTGCTTGATTTTTGATACTGATAAAAATTAACTTAGTATCAACAATGACTCACTCAGTGCTAGAGTCAACAAGCACTTAAAATCTGGGTTTATAATTCACCCCTCCCTGCCCTTAAATTCCCAGCTATCAAACAGCACGACATTATTTTGTAATTTTTCTGTGAATGTCTTTTCCATATTGTTTACAATAATAAGACTGAAATTCACTTGAACTCCTCATTACCAGTGTAGCCTGAGTAACTCCAAATCCGACCCCTGTTATTATATTATTATGCAGAAAGGGTCATAAGTGTGATTTGATTGATGCTATTTGTTTCCTTCACACAAATGAGAGTTTCCCTCTGAACACAGCAGATACTGTCTGGAACAATATTTTTATGGAGATAAAACATCTTTTAAAGGAGAATTAAAGTCATTTATAAGGAGCTGAACTAGAAAATCCTGTGTTCCTCTGTGTTGGAGTACTACTGCTACATCTCCCACTGCTTTCCCTCATCATCTGTTCCCAAACTCTTTTCCCTGTTGCAATAAGTAGTTCAGAGAAAGCCACTGTGATGCTGCCGCTGCCTTGCCATGGATCTGGACCATTCCCTGGGGAGCTGAGCCTGGTTTAAAGCTGCCCATACGTCAGTCAGGATGTGCTGCTGGAAACACTGGCTGCCCAACCAAAACAGGCTGAGCTTATTTGGTTTGCTTTGGTTGGAAGCACTGGCTTGGGTTTTTTGCCTGTTCAGAATTCTCACAAAAAATTTTGACTTTTATCTCTCTCCATTTGCCACCTCTGACAAATGGAGCAACAACAGTCAGCAGATTCAAAAAGCACAAAGAGGAAATGAAGCATCAGGTACATAAAGCACTTGGTCTGATCAGCCTCACTTACACACAGAATTATTCTGCCCCCCTCTTCCTCAAATCTGTTTAAGGTTTATTTCCAACTCCACCAAAACTGCTAGGAGTCGGGCAAACATAAAATAATCTGATAATAAGTAATTTATATAAACATATAAATCTGCTAATTTCAGACAGACTGGTAAGGTGAAGCCACATCAAATTTCTAATACTAGGGGGGGAAAAAGCACATAAAGAAAAATGGTTTTGTTAGATAACAATAAAAATGTTAGACACAGTAAAAATGCTGTAAAATCTCATAAATCTTAAAATGTCAAGTGACAAATTATTTTATAAATTACTATTTAAGTCAAGTAGTAGTTGACTTGATTTTTTGAAGAAACTATAATTGAAGTACTTTGAAATTTTTTGCTGCCTATATAAAATAAAATAATTGCATAATTAGCACATAATTACTTTCAGGAGTGACTAATTTTGGATTCCACTAAGTAGGCATTAATTGCTATGCTGGCAACCGCAATACAAAGAGTCAGAAAGTGAAAACCTTCCCCTATCAAGGTCAGCATTTGCATTGTAAAACCTTCAAAATAGTGTTAAATCAATGGATAGTCCAATATGCAGAGGCTGCAGGGCTCAGGGCAGTGGGATGGAAGGACAGCCAAGGCATTGCTGGCAGAATTCAAACTGACCTCACTCTCAAAGGTCTGATTTTGCACCCAGTGAAGACAAATATTTCCAATGGCTTCACTGCTGCAGGATTAGGTCCATTGATCAATTATCAATTGGTTGGTGTTCATTAGCTCTGCAGAGTCCACTTTGAAACCCCTTCTCCCTCCTCTGTCATACCCAATTACTCCTATTGTTCAGTTTGAGGAGTTATAGACTCATGTCAAACAAATGAGAATAAAACTATTATTTTATGGTCCAGTGCTCCATTCACTGAGTTACACTTTGTGAATTTTTGTGTTGTTAAAATATTTTGGATCAAATTTATTTTTTAAAGAAAAAATACCAAACAACTCACACATGAAACAAATTCATTTACATATAATTTTTATCTCCTAGGACATCAGGAAACTTTAACATATTCCTGCAGCCAACTAAATGCATTAACACTGCATACATTGCTGACAAGCCTTTCTTCAACAGGAGGTCAAACCCCATTTGATCTTTGAAACCTGTTCATACTTTTTTTGATCCAGTTTTGGTATCAACATTTCTCATGATCCTGAAATCACCCAAGATAGCTGAGATACTGATAATATCAAACATCCCAGTTTAGTCACCTCTTATTTCTATCTCAAAAAAACCCTACCAAATTTCTGCCTTTTTGTTTTTGTTTAATGGTGCCATACAGCGATTGTCCTTTTGCATTTAAGCATATTTTAAATAAACTAATTTGTGTTTATTTCTCTGAAATATTAGAAGATCTGGTTGTAGATTTTCAGCCTGACCCTGCTCACATTAACACCAGTCTTGCAGGGCCTTCAGGCAGCTGTTTTTACTTCTGTTTTTGCTGGTTTTACTTCTGTCATTCCTACATTTTCTGCTCTCAATCCCATTCATATTTCAGGGATCTCAAAGGAATAATTAGCTGTATTGGTCAGTCTTACATACAGGTGGCCCACAAGTCACATAAATGGCTATGGAATAATCTCAGCATCTCAAAAATCCTAAAAAATAGATAACTGCTGGAAAAGTTGTCTGTCTTTGGAGAGGAGCAATAGAAGGAACCAATGGGAGAAAAGCCTTTTTGCAATCCTTTCATGGAGTGTGACCTTCAGCGTACCCAGGCTGTGTGAGGGAAGGCAATTCCTGCCAACCAGATTAAATTGTCAGAGTGAATGAATTTAAAGCCGAGGTTTTAACTTTCTACCTATTTACATATCACATGGAGTTTAACGTTTAGCAAATTAGACACAAATCATGTGCAAATCAATGCAAATTACTGGTTCACACACACAATGTAAACTTCATTTTTCATGTTGGGATGTAGCCAGTGCCTGCTTAACAAGCATATGGATTTCTGATCCGGGGTAAATGAGCTACTCCCCCCTCCTTCCCTCTCATTCCTCCACTTGGCACAAGCCCACCACATTTCTCATTCAATCCACATAATTCACTCAATACTCTCCTCATGTCAGGCTTCGTGTAGGCAGGTAATAACTTCTAGAGTCATTAAATTAGGCTGCGTGCTTTCTCTAATTTGTGCTCCTTGGTTGGAGTTTTGTGGTCACTTACACTAATTAGAAATGCTCAGTTTATTAACAGAAGATATATGCTTTGGAAAGCTCCTGGTGATTTCCAAGGTGTTTATAGATCCCTGCAACTTTTGTTGTCTTGACTTTTGAACTGTGTCATACGTAACTATTCTGAACTGAGCTGATGAAAGCCCTCTGATCTCATCCTATTAATTAAAACCCATTGCATTTGCTGCTTCTCCAATGTCTCTTCTTATTTCAGAGGGGATCTCCCTTTCCCCAAGAGAGATTGCACATAACCAGAATCACAGAAACAGACAGCAGTTGTGAGCAGATGTTGGAACCCAGGACATTCCTCTGGCTGCCCTGGAGGACTCGAGACCCAGGCCTGACCTGCACCTTCAGTTTTAGCCCATGGAAATAATTACCAACTTTGTGTGGAGATTTACAAGCCACAAGAGTTTAAGTAGAATGATAGTGAATTTGTCACAGGGTGAAAAAGTAGATTTTTGGGGATTTAGAATGGGGGTTTAAGAGGCAAGATGGAGGAATCTGGGCATGTCCTGTCCTCCTTCTTCTTCTTGTCCTCCATCTTCTGCTGTGATGGTGGCACTTCTGGATAGGTTTAGAGTAGAGACAGACTGTCTAACAGAGGTGATAGGTATTGGAAAATTATTGTAAATAAAGTACATGTAGTACTTAGTATAAAAAACAAACACCACCCCAGGGATGGTCAGAGTGCCTCAAACCAACCTGTCAAACAGATCTCAACAGGTCAGAGAAAGAATGGAATAGATAAGAGAAAATAAACAACCTTGAAAACCAGAGCTGAGGAATCCCGACTTCTTCTGTCACAGGGCTGGGAAAAAAAGACATTTGATACCTCAGGAGCCATTTCAACCACAGAATATCCCAGAGCCAGAAGCAACCTCTGGAGGTCTGCTCTGCAAACTTCGGCTCAAAGCAGGAGCAACCTCAAAGATAAATCTGCTTTCACAGAGTCACAGAATCACAGAATGGCTTGGGTGGGAAGAGATCTCATAAATCATGTCATTCCAGCCCCTGCCGTGGGCAGGGACACCTCCCACTATCCCAAGTTTCTCCAAGACCTGTCCATCTCGGCCTTGAACATTTCCAGGGATGAGGCAGCCACAGCTTCTCTGGGCAACCAGTGCCAGTGCCTCAGCACCTTCATTATGAAGAATTTTTCCCCAATATCTCATTTAAACCTATTCTCTTCCAGCCTGAAGCCATTTCCTTTAGTCTTGTCTCTTTCTTGGGCAATTCTGAAGTCTGAAAAATCTGCAGGTTCTGTGATTCTGCTCCTTACCTGCTGAGCCTCTGCTCCTGTGCTGAAGGGAAAATGAATTTCCAGAACTCCAGGGTGAATTTCCACAGCAGGAACACGTGGCCTTTGCCTCTTGACCTTTCCTTGTGCAACCCCAAGACTCTCCTGTGTCTTCTCTCCGTGTCGCCGCAGGCAGTGGAAGGAAGCTTGCTCTAATCCCCCTTGCAGCTTCTCTCATTCCTGTGCTCCTGCCTGCAGCCCTCTCTGCTGTACTCACCAATTTCTCATTTTTTGGAGGACTCCAAAAGATTTTCTATAGCCTCCTCAGTAGCTAAAATAGCCAACTAGCTTTGGTGTGCTGCTGTGAATTAGCTGTGAATTTTGAATAATGAACTTTTTATGCAACTAACAACAACAATTTTTCCCTCCTCTCAGAAATTCTGTGGAGCAGAGACTTTCCTTTAAGGCCAGGTGAAGAAAAGGACACCTGGAAAATTCTGTTTATCACCCTCAAACTGATTTTGGACTGTTGGAGACAAGGAAGATCAAAACACACAAATCAAGGAAATGTGCCCACTGGCAACATATAATCCTTAAAACTCCAGTGTGCCTCACAGAAAATCCCACACAATGTGTACATACAGCAAAAGCTGAACTTAAAACATTGCTGAAGTCACAGCATCCATTTAAACTGCCTCAGGCAGGAACATGTAGCTGGGAATGAGTGATTTTAGTCCCTATCAGATGCGAGTAACATAAACAATCAAAGAAATATGTCTTCTCTGACATGACCCTTAATCACTGCAAAAATAAAAAAGGAGAGACAGTGACCTTGATTAACATTGTGCTGCTGAATATGATATGAGAGATCCCATTGATCATGGATTCCAGCAGCTGGGGACACACAGAGCCTTTGTTTTCATCCCTTCATTTAGCACCCACAGAATTTAAGGTATGATCAAAATAGAGGAGAGCATTATACAGGCTGCATCTGTAATCCTCTGCTCCCTGCTGAATACAAAGCTCTTACGTCTTTTGTATGAAATAAGAAAGAAATACTCCTGTAACCTGGGCTCAAGAGGAATTGCCAGTTAAGTTTCCATTTTAATGTGTGTGCAGGAGGACAGAGTTAAAATTCTGCAGGCAGCTGCAGGCAGTGTGTTGTTGACCATTATTTATGTAGCTTCTGCAGCATAAATAAGTTAAATGTGCTATTTTTATTATTATTATTTATTTTGGAGGATTTGGACCTTAAGAGTCACCTTTTCCTCAGAAAGGTGTTTTGTTCTGTAGCAGTACAGTCATCCCTACAACATTTTAAATTAGATCATTTTTTTTCTTTTTTAAAATGTTAAAAGTAACATCTTTCCCATGAATATTTATTTTATTTTTTTAAGCTTGCTTATTTCACAGTTCATCCTTCTCCCATCTAAGTTGCTCCTTCCTTTGCTCCTTGCCTTGCTGCCCAAAGAAATTAATTCTGCTATGCCCATGGTTTTGCATGTATAAAACATCAGATACCAGCATTTTCTGACCTTCTGCTTCTTTCAGAATTCTCTTCATTATTCTGTGGCTTCAAACAACCAGGTATTCATAAATTTTAGACTTCACAACCATCCATCTGTTGTTTCAAATGTTTTAAGAGGCTTAGTCAACAAACATCCAGCAAGATGAAATGTGCAGAGAGCAGCTACAGTCTGAATCCTGGACAAAAAGTGTCTACAAATAACTACAGACCTCTCTCATGAGCCCCAGACACATTCACACAGACTGAGGTTACAGTTCTATGCTAAATCCAGTAAAACAGCTGACATTTACAGCCCCAAAAGGTAAGGGCTCTGGAAAGGATGTGTGGCTGTAGCTGATTGCAAACTGCTGGGAATTATTTCAGCAATGCCACAATTTCCAAATTGTGCTTGGAATTTACTTCACAGGAAGTTATTTACAGGAAGTTTTATTTTTATATATACCAGGTTAAGGGCCCAGGTTCAGGTTGTCATTCAGATGTACCCCTGTTCTCCAGGACCTGAGGGTAGCAAAGAGGGGGCAGGCAATGTTTAATTGTTTAACAGTAATTAGGAAATCTTTTATAGTGAATTGGGAAGTGAACAGGGAGTTCCTCACAGCTTTGAGTACATGAGTTGCTTTTGAAAGCCTGCCCTCCTACAGACATCCACTTCTGAAAACACCTCAGTGCTTTGGGTTTAGGAATTAACCTACATGGGCACTGCCGTGACAGAATTACTTCCTCAGCCAGGGGACTTCATTTACAGCCCTGCACTTGAGATTTTTGCCCCTGCTGCAGTATATCACAGAAACTCATTAAACAAGGTGGCTGTGAACCACTTGCTTTGTATCTAAAAATAAGTTCTGTGCCTTATTTCCACCAAGGGATAAATCCAAGAGAGAGAGGCTTTTCTTAAGGAATCCAAATGCACCATCATGAACACTGCATCTTTTTACCTCAGAAACCATATGGAATCACAGAGCAAGTGAAAAGGTTTTGAGTTGTTTTTTTTTTTTCCTTCCCTTTAGTTCTTAAGTCTGGGCATTGTAAAGGAGGGCTGAGCACTAAACTGCTCACAAAGAGCTTAGAGCAGTAGCAGGTCTGTCTGCAATGCCCCAATTGAATCAAAATAAACTGACATAAGCTGGATGATGGGATTGCTGGTTTTGTGCTCTCAGAGCTTTTAAACCTCTGCTGAGCTCGAGTGGTGATCAGACAGAAGTTTAACAAAATAAAGCAGAAACAACTCTCTCTAGCTTTGGATGAATGCTCTTTATCACTGGCAAACTTAAGCCTTTCTTCTAGGTGTTCACTCTGTGCACTTTATCTGCTCCCAGGATTGCTCCATTGTGAAGAGGAGCACAAGTGTGATCCTGCTCTGAGCCGCAGCTCCCTTGGGAGGATCTATCAGGCAAAGCTGCTGCTTTCTCAGCTTCTGCAGAAAATTCATTCCAAATATATATCCCATATAAAACACATTTGATTTTTTTTAAAAATACACCTCCCTCTCTCCAAGTAAGTGCAGCTTCTGTTGTAGCTCAGATATAGAGCCCTGGATCTGAATCAGGGATAATCATGATCAGATTTACCAGAACATGATGACTCTGAGTAGGAACTCTATTCCGAATTTGCTGCTTTTCCTTCATAGGTGTTTTTTTAATCTTTTCCACAGGCATCACCTCCAGACAGCTTTTGAGCCATGCAGTTATCCTTTCAGGACATCTGAATTCCATCTTTCCCTTGGTATGCATGGCATTCACCAACAGCCTGACACCAACAGGATGTGTGAGCACAAACATTTTTTTTCTTAGACCCCAAAACTCCAACATGGGTCTTTCATTGCAATTGCAGGTATAGAAATTTGGTTTTTTCCAATTTCCTATCTTTCCTCAGAACAGAGGAGCAGGAAGGGAGTAACTGTGTCTCAGCAAACACCGAGATAAAATAAAACTGAGGAGGTAGTATTAGAATCAGATAATCATTTAGGTTGGAAAAGACATTTATGAACATTTAGTTCAACTGTTAACCTAATGCTGCTAAGGCGACCACTAACTGGTTAAGTGCCAGAACAGAGGTTCAAAGGTTTAAACCTTGATCCTTGGAAATTTTCAATGTTCAACTGGACAAAGTCCTGAATAATATGCTCTGACTTTGAGGTTAATCCCTTTTTTTAGGAGCCTTCACTACAGACCTTATATATGCCCTCACAACCCAATTTTTGTATGACTGCAGTACGTAGACTATAAAAAAATTGTGAACCAAAGGTGGGATTGAATGTGTGCAAATTAAATCCACAAACATAGTCAACAGCTTCTTTAGACTTTTAGTTTACTCTGTGGACCATTCCTGTTCCCTGGCCTCAGGGGAGGTGGGCTGAGAGACAGGACAGTGTCTGCAGGTGGTACTGTTCTGTTGTGCTGATATTTAGCAGAAGAAAGGAGCTGATGGCTTTGATTTAGGGTTTGTGATTTTACATAACTGACAAGCCAGGCAGAGTCTGTGGATGGGTGTTTTCTATCACAGTCAAATCAAAACAAATAATATGGTTAAGGCACCATACAAACTGTTTGGGATATTGTCATATCATTACATGTCTTCTATTTCTGACAAACATTACTTACATTTCAAAGCACTTTTTTCCCCCCAGCTTTCCATATGTCAGCTGCTATCAAAATACACTATTTAGAGTTAAGTGGAAAGAAAATTAAAATTATTATTTTTTCTAGTCTCCGATCTTCAAGTGCTCAAAGAAAATCCCAGACACTGCAATGTGTGCTAAATGTTCAGCTTTATCCATAACTCTAAGACCACTCTACTGCCTGCAAAGATTGTCCAAGCGTGGGAGGATTCCAGCTCAGCCTTGCAGCAAATAACAAACCTGCACCTTTCCCAGGCATTGTTTCAGTCATTCAAAGCTCATCTAAAATAGAGAGCTCAAGACTGGGATAAAGATTCTCCCATTTCATATAAATGCTAAATATGACTGTCTCTTTGGAGGGATACCAAGCTGTTCCATAGTGTCAATATGTGGTGCTAAAAATAAGAAATGAGAAGGAACAATACAGACTCTTACACAAAGTGGCACTGTGGGAAAATATGTCAGAGAAGTTTCTGGGTGACTATTGAGGCTCTAATTAAGTTCAGAAGGTACAACCACAGAATGGTTGGAGTGGAAAGGACCTTAAACCCCATCCAGTTCCAACTCCCTGCCATGGGCAGGGACACCTTCCACTGTCCCAGGGTGCTCCAAGCCCTGTCCAGCCTGGCCTTGGACACTTCCAGGGATCCAGGGCCTGCCCACCCTCATAGAGAACAATTTTTTCCTAATAGCCAGTCTAATGCTCCTCTCAGTTTGAATCCATTCCTCTTGTCCAATCACTAGATGCCTTATAGCTCTCTCCATTTTTATTTAACTCTTCAGGCATTGGAAAGCTGCAGTGAGGCCACCCCAGAGCCTTTTCTTCTCCAGGCTGAGCAATCCCAGCTCTCCTAGCCTTTTCTCCCAGCAGAGCTGCTCCATCCCTCTGATCATCCTGGTGCCTCCTTTGTGCTGTCATCTCATTGCAGGGGCTCCATACTGTTGTCTCCTTAACACAAAGAGTTCCATACCTTCTTGGTGGTTCTTGCAGGCAGCTCCTCACAGCACAAACTCTGTTTCCTTCTCCCCCACCCCACTCTTTTATAGCATTCTTCTTCTCACTGGTTACAGCTGTGGCCCGTTAAAGTCAGACCTGTTCCTAATCTTTGATAATTGGCCCAGCTGCAGCTCCTTAGGGGTAAGATTACTTTCTACACTATCTTTATTTTCTTATATTCTATCCCACTACACCTTTGGACTCTCTCCAGCAGCTCCAGGTCCCTTCTGTGCTGGGTGCCAGGGATGGAGCAGCTCTGCAGGTGGGGTCTCACCTGAGCAGAGAGGCAGAATTCCCCTTTCCTGCTGGGGATCAGCCCAGGACATGAAGGATTTCAGAGATGGGTCATGTCCAGCTCTCACCCATCAGCACCTCCAAGTCCTTCTCCCAGGGCTGCTCCACCTGCTCATGCCCTACCCTGGTACAAATAACTGGTCTGACAAGTGACATGAGCACAGAATCACGTACAGTCTTTAAAGTTTCATCAGAAATGCTCCTAAATGGCTGCTTAAAGCCAATTCCAGGTCATAAGGAAAAAGGCATCCATCCAGCATGCTTCCATTTCATCTAAAACCAAGTTCCAGGTTGAGCAAACACAAAAAGGAGAAAGTGCTGAAAGCATTGCAATATTAAAGAAGAAAAAAACCACAAACCTTTCTTGCATTAGCTGAAAGGATTTTTAAAGGAGTTCTCTTGACCTATTATGGAAAATGGTTTCTGCCAGTTCAGGTAAGGGTAGTATAGTAGTGGGCACAGTGCTAGGAAAGAGAAATCACTCAGATTAATTAGCAATATAAATGCAGATTTCAACAGGTGAGTGACAAGCAATTGCTGAAGCTGGATGTACTTTCAGCCTTCAATTCAGATAGTGATGTGAGACTATGAGACAGCTATAGCATGTTAATGTAAAAAGCTACTCAAAAAGTTAAGATGAAGGTTAAAGCCTGCTTTGAGCATGTACACTTCAGCTCCAAATTTATTGATGGATGTGAATAGAAGAACAGTTTACTCATACAATGGTTTTACAGACCCTGATCTCATGTGTAGGGAAAGGCATTAGTGCCAACCTCATGCTAATAGATTGCTGGGAAACAAGAACAAAGCAAAAGATGATCTGTGTTGCTGAGAGACTCAGAGTTTGATACCAGTGGGAAATTTACTTCAGACAGGTTTACACCATGCAGTAAATAAAGCACTGAGTTTGCAAGATTGTGTGGATGCTAGCTCACTAGGAAAGTTTGGCCAACAAATCAGTTGTAACCTTGAGTTTGTCACCAGCCTCCCATCCATTACCCTATTCTTCCCCCTCTGCAGTAGCTCTTACATTACATATTATGTCTCCTATTTTCTACAAGAGATAACCCAGATCTCTCTAGTTTTCTTCAGAGGAAACATTTCTTGATCTCTTATCACACTTCCTGCTTCCTTCTATGTTTAGGTTTAAATAATCATCTCCAACTTCCATATTGGAGTTGATTATTTATACCTAAACATAGAATTTTCAACCTAAGTATGTCTTTTTTTCCCCTTAATTCTTTTTTTCTTAAGACTTTGGAACAATTAAATCCAGGTTTAAATGAATTGATTCAATCAGTCTTTGTTCTGAACCAATTATCATGGTGCCAATATTAATGGTGTATGTTTATCCACGTGGGTAATTACTGAAGCCTCAACACAAAATGCTTTCTGGCCTTGTACTTTTGTCTAAAATGCCTGATATTTTTTTCAAAAATTACTTCTCCTCTCAAAAAATGTGATATTATCTTTGTAGGCTTTATATTTACCCTTATCCTACTGTGCTGATCCAGCCAAATGGAGGCATCTGAGTGGCCTCAGATCAGAAACAAAATCCAGGCAGAAAAAGGCTGTTAATTCACTGGGCTTTTCTTAGAGCTCCAGATTTTCAATACAGTTACAGCTGACCTTGAAACTTTGGATTTGTGGCTGAGGAGATAATGGCAGAAGTGCTGATAGACTAACTAGTGTTTTGGGATATGAATCTGGAGTTTACTCCCACTAGCAGTATATCATTCTGCAGCTGAGGTATTACTTATCCTGCTACTCTTACCCCTGTCAGCTCCAGGAGTTATCTCCCTCCATATCATTAAGGGAGAAAAACCCTGTAGAGTGGCATGAAAGAATTTACACTTTGGAACAAGGAGAAAAAAAAAATATAAAAGGGAAGAGAAGGTAACACAATTTGTGTGCAAGCCATAAAGTGTGTGGCAGTGAGAAAGGATGAGTCTCAAAGAGAGGGAAAACAAGAATGCAGTTACTTTATTACTACAAGAGATTAAAATAATCCTAAAATCCTTCAATAGAGTATATGTCTGTATATATCTCTGTATAGAAAATCCTACACAAACACACCCAAGTACTTGGACACTTTTTTTAAAATTTCAAAGTATTTCAATACTGATTACCTCACACGTTTTCTCAAATAAAGGGTAAAAATAATAATTAAGGTTCTTCTGTATGGAAACAGGTGATTTTAGTGGCAGCTGGTATGTTCAAAATCTTTAGAAAATACACCACTAACCCTTACCAAAATCTAAATTACTGCCTGCATTGAATCCCAATGATCTGTGTTTCCTGGAAGTAAAGGGAAGATTTGTTCAAATTATGCTAAAGAATTGGAAGAATCCTCAAAGTAATAGCAAGTTTTATTCAAATGATGCTAAATAACCCAAAGGATTCTCTAAGAAAAGGGACTGGTGATGGTAAGAGATCTGAACAGAGGCAAAATCTTCAAAATTCAGCCTGGAGTGAATTTCAGTGGCTCTGGTCATATTCCAGATTACTGCAGTTGTTCAGTATTAATCTTTTCTGTTATGTTATGTCTAATGCTTGTTTGAAGAAACAATATTGGAAAATGAAATTGAAAAAAAATGGACCGGGACACAGGAAATAAATTGCAAGTTGGACATCAAAATTACCAGGCAGGGCAATTCTAAAGCAGCCAATTTTCACACAGACCTTGGTGATTCAAGAGAACACACTCTTAATCAATAAGCTTGTCTGACACACAGCCAAAGATATGTTTTATACTTACAGATATTCTAAGAATGATTTGTAAATATTTTGCTACCAAGGTTTATTTTAAAATTCATAATATAATCCCAATATAGAGGAGAGAAGAATCAGAAACTTTCAAAATACTTCTTAAAATGAGATATGAGAAGAGTTGGTCTCAAATTCAGGGTCAGTTGGTCTCAAATTGTCCAAGTAGATCTTGATGCTCTGCTGCTTCTGAGAGCCTGCCCTGGGCATTCATGTGTCAGGACCAAATCCCCCACCCCAAACACACAGACAGAGAGGGGGGAATGCAGGACACAAAGTCTCACAGTCCCCACAAGAGACTTGGCTTGTGGAAGAATCCTGAAAATCATGGCAGCAGTGATGAGCAGGTGACATTAATATAAATTTGAGTTTTCTATTTCAGTCTGGGGAGAGGGAAGGCACTCGGGAGAGCTGCAAGGGACTGGATGCTGCTGGGAGGTGTGTGGTATTTGCTGGGTTCCCAGGAGGAATTGATGAATCTTACTCCATGTTCTTAGAAGGCTAATTTATTATTTTATGGTATTATATTTTACTGTATTATATTTTATATTATTATATGGTATGGTATTATACTAAAGAATAGAGAAAGATTCATCAGTAGACTTAACAAGGTACTAATGAAGAACTTGTGACTGTCTAGAGTCCCAACACAGCTGGCTGTGATTGGTCATTAAGTAAAAAACAATTCACATGTTGGATAAACAATCTCCAAATCACATTCCAAAGCAGCAAAACAGGGAGAAGCAATAATAATACTATTTTCCTTTTTTTCTGAGCCTTCTCAGCTTCTCAGGAGAAGAAATTCTGGCAAATAGATTTTTCAGAAAATATGATGGTGACAGAGGTTCTCAGCCACCACAGCTATTAAATGGATGTGTAACTTTGCCCACTTTCATTTAGAAAATGCCTTTTCCAGCTCACCCCTTGGCATCATTAACATAATTAATAATTGCTAGAAGCTGCCTGCTCTGCCCATGCTGGGAGTAGCAATTTCCTGGGTAGCTGCAGATCCCTTGGGTCAAAGTTCCATGGAATAATGGGGTGAGGATGGAAAGTGAGGAATGTGCAGCCTTCTTTCACACATATAATGTTGTTGTGCTCATGATGCAATACTTTCTCCAGTCCTTTTCCTGGCTAAATCTAGGGAAACTGAATTCTACCCCATCCCTGCACATTCATTCCGTTCCTGTGGTCAAATAAGTGTTCAGATGTATCAAAGCACCAATATTAAATATATTGTACCAAAGCCAATTGGATGAGGCTGCTGGAGGTAGAATTACAGAATATTCTGAGTTGGAAGGGACCAACAAGGATCATCAAAGTCCAACTCCTGGCCCTGCACAGGGTCACTCCAAGAATCCCACCCTGTGCAGAGAATATTCTGGCCTCACAAAACAGCTGCTTTGCCAGTGGCATGGCTGGTTAGTGAGCCCCCAAATGCCTCAGGTTTCACTTTTTGCTTTGCAGGGTGGCCTTGGGCAATTATTTTCCACTTGCCAAACTTCCCTTTCCTTCTGTACAAAGGATGTGCTAATGATCTGCTTCTATCAAGTGCTCCAAGAGATTAAGATATTCTTTAACTTTGGAAGCCAAGTACTCACTTAACTGATTCTTATCTCCCCAGGCAAATTTTCTTTTGCTGTTAGGAAAAAACAATAATCTGGAAAGGCACCAACAAAGATCTTTCATTAGTGTGGAATAAAGATTGTCCTTATATTCTTCCAAGACTGTTGGAAGTAGTACTCTGCCAGCTAAAGAACACAAATTATATGGCAATAATATCTTGCCTGCACTTTCTGAGGAGATCAAATACTTTGTGTTTGCAGCTGATGCACTTTTTATGGAGAATCACAGAATATTTTGGGATGGAAAAGGCCTTAAAAACCATCCAGTCCAACCCACTTGGAAAAAGCAGGGAAAGAGGCGGGGTCTTCTAGGGAAGAGTACTCACAATAATTATTGCTTACTATTTTGTCTTGGTTTGGAAAGACAGGAGTCTGCTAAGGAAGGCAGGAGCCTCCCCTGCAATGGAGAATGTAAACCCTCTCCACTCCTCTGAATTGCTATAAATTTTAAATTAAGGGGCTCTCAGGCAAAAATATGGGAGCAGGAAATAACAGTTCTTTAATAGGGAAAGGAAAAAAATAAAAGGTTAAAATAAACAATGCAGTACACTAGAACAGAGTCAGAGCGAACCTGACACCCTGTGGGTCAGGGTGTTGGTGGCAGTCCCATTGGAATTGTGGCTCAGCCCTCCTGCAGTGTCAGGGGTGGTTCTGTTGGAGCAGGGGGGATCTGTAGAGAAGGATGTGTTCTTTCTCTGAAGATCCAGGAGAAGAAACTGGAAAAGAAAGATCCAGTGGAAGAAACTTTCTCTACTGTTCCTCCGGGGAATCCAGTGGAGAAGCCGTGCTGATGTCTCAAAACCTCTGGATTATATCTGGGTAGGAATGCTTGGCTCCTCCCTCTGGGCTCACATCTCCCAATGGGATGCTGCAGTTCTTATCAGCCATGCAGGGACATTCAATAGCTGTTATCAGCAATGTCCCCTCCTGAGGGAGATGTGATTGGGGTCACTCAAAGAGATAAGGCAAACTGCCCACTTGACAAAGATAATCTGCCATACAGATGGTAATGGAAAACAACTTGCATTGCAATCTTCAACATATTTAAATGCCATTTTCCTTGGAAAGGGAGCAGCTGTCCAGCTGAGCCCTGCTGGAGAAGGCTCCTGCCACAGCCTGAGTCCCTGGCTTTTTCCTGGCATCACCTCCACACCTCTTGTACAGCTCCCTGCTATTCCATGCTGTGCTCTCCTGCCCAACCCTGCAGCTCTGGACTGTAAAAGTGCCACGTTTTACAGCTGACAGTGAAGATGGCAACGCTCAGGAAATAAATTCTGAGCCCTCTGATATCAACAGGCACCTTCAATCCCTCGGGGAGAGCGGAGCAGCCTCAGCAGCTGCTGGCACAGCTCTCCTGACCTCACACTGCCCCAGCTGCCAATGGCCAATGGTGCAAGGCGGGAGCACTTTGGTGACATCAGGAACAATTACTGGTTTGGGTGGGAAAATCTGCATTGCATTGTTATTTATCTGTTGGGTATTTTCTCTTTTTTACACCTGTGTGTCACTGCTGATGCTCTGGGAGGGCAAGCAGAGTAATCTGAGCTCCACCTAATGAATTTGTGCTAATGAACAAAAGAACTGGGCTGTGCTGTGGTCTGTTAAATTTAAGTTTTCAATTTTTTTTTCTGATAACAGCAATGGCATTAAAACAGTCCCTTTGTACTAAGAAAATGGAATTCATAGATATAATCAGAATTTTATTCTCATTGGTGAGCTAGAAAGAGAACACAGTCTATAATATCATATTGTTGGTGCGCTTCCACATTCATTGCTTATTTATTTCCCAAGAGCTTAAAACATTTTCACTTTAATCAGTAAAGAAGCAGCAATTTCCCATAATATCTTTCAGATCATACAATGTCTATATTGAGGCTATCACGTGTTGTTTTTTCATCTGTGGTGGTTTTGTTTCTTTTGGAGGGGTGGAGGGTGTGAAGAGGGAGAAGAGAGAAGAGACAGCATTTGAGAAAGAATTGTATAACTGAGACTACACCCTCAAGCTCTCAGTCAGAAACTCCCAGGCAACAAATTCTGCATCCAAGACACTCAATTTTAAATGAAGAGGTAATCTCTGGGTTTATTTTAAAAGGAGGAAATAAAAAATGGGGCAGGGATTAAAAAAAGAAGAAGAAAAAAAAAAAAGGTAGTTATTCCAACTTAAATATTGACCAATTCTATGATTTAAGGTATCCTATTCCTGCTTCAGCCTGGTCATGTCCTCCTGAGGGGATTTCTGTGAAAACTGGTACATAATCATCAGCTATTTATCTTCATCTGTCAGAAAACATCCAAGTCTCATCCACACCACGAGTGTCCTTCTTGTGGCGCTGTCTGTAGGTGACAATTGTCACATTCTGGAGCTTCAGGCAGCACAAAGGCTTCACTGGTGCTGTGTCTAATGGATTCACACACCTCTGCATTCACATTAATATTTACTGCTAATTATTGTTGCCAATACAGAGCAAATAAACCAAGTGTGAGGATTTGTTTGGGTTTCTGAGTGAGCCTAACATCCTACAGCAATATCTTAAAGCTGCAATGCATCCCATGAAGTTTTATCAGACTTGTGCCACACAGCACAAGGGAAATAAATGCCAAAGGCATTAAAAATATAGGTTCTTGCTGCTCTTTGAAAAAATGGCTCTGTGATCACATTGTAGCATAGAATGTAACTTTTTATTTCAAATATTTTTGTTGCTGTCTGTGTATGAGTGCATTGATAAGATAATGAAACATAGAAATAAGATATTACTGAACAGCTTTCCTGTGTGCAGCTATGCCAGTTGGAAAAAACACTATCAGCAGCAGGAATAAAGCAGCCAAAAATCAAAGTTTAGGAAGGCTTAGGAAGATTATTGCATTACCTCCAGTGCAGAGGAGATACAGATCTTAAACATATTCCAAATCTATTCGGGCTTTAGAATAGTTTGGAATTATCTGTTTTCCTCAATTTTATTGAGACGCCATATATAAACACATATTGTAAATAACAGGGATTCTGCGAAGCATAAAATTCCTAAGAGTGCAGTGTTATTTCCCTGGGCTGAATCAGCCCTACCTAACTCGGGTTTGGTTAGAGCCGCCTCAGGGAAAACGGGGAGAACAGGGGGTAGAAATTTGTCCAGTTTATCTCGGCTGTTTGAGGGGCCTGGAAAGGCCCAGAGTGGCCTTGGGGCAGCCCGCGTATCGAAGGACGAGAAGAGGCTTCAGTTCTTCTTTCGGTTTTTATGTTTATTAATTGTTTATCTAAAAGATTTTCTTTCAACTGAACAGAGATCTGCTCAGCAGTCAGCCATGAGCACACTGTGCTGCCCTCCGGACAGTCACCTATCTTTATACCCATTGTTACGTGTACAATATTTATCATTTTTCCCCAATACCATTTATTCTTATAACTCGGTGCACTTTCAGTAATAACCAATCCGAAAGTGCCACCATCACCACAGAAGATGGAGGAGAAGAAGAAGAAGAAGAAGGACAGGACACACCCCAATTCCTCCATCTTACTCCTCTAAACCCCCCTGTACAGAAATCCTAAACCCTGTTTCTCACCCTCTAATTAACCAATCCCTTCACCATTCACCCGGTGAAGCCCTCATCCTTGTCGTCTCCTGTGTAGGGTCAAAGTCCAGCCACCAGACACTTCTGGCAACATTCCAGGACTCCCGAGCCCCCCAAGGTGGTCTCGGTGGCTCAGCACCTCAGGACTGAGATCTTGAGATCTGACAGAAATTGTGCAGGATCCTCCAGCGAGCTCCTGTCATGCCTGGCTGCCAGAGACCACAGCCCTGCAGCACAGCAGATCCTGCAGGAAGCTTTGGAGCACGGCCATTCCATCAGACACAGAGCACATTGTCTGACATGAGATGTTATTGTGTTTGCAGGGATGCCCTGACAAGGCAGGAATGATGAATTTCACTCCATGTTCTCAGAAGGCTAATTTATTATTTTATGATACTCTATTATATTAAAGAATACTAAACTACACTATACTAAAGAATACAGAAAGGATACTTACAGAATGCTAAAAAGATAATAATGAAAACTCCTGACTCTCTCCAGAGTCCCGACACAGCTTGGCCCCAGTTGGTCCAAGAGTGAAAACAACTCCCAGCAGAATCCAATGGAACAATCACCTGTGGGTGAACAATCTCCAAACACATTCCACACGAGCACAACACAGGAGAAGCAAATGAGATAAGAATTGTTTTCCTTTTCTCTGAGGCTTCCCAACTTCCCAGGAGAAGAATCCTGGGTGAAGGGATTTTTTCAGAGAATGTGAATGCCACAGGTTGCTGAGCTGGCCAGAGTAGGATGTGGACATTTCCAGAGGGGAATTTGGATCAAAGATACAGCCAATCACTTGAAGTAAGCTCAAGGAGGGGAGATAAACAAGTCAAACCAATTTTAAAAAACAAAAGAAACATGGTAGGACTAGGGGGATTGGCTTTAAAGTGAAAGAGGAAGGATTTAGATTGGATATTGGAAATAAATTATTTATTTTGAAGGTAGTGAGGCCCTGGCAGAGGTTGCCCAGAGAAGCTGTGGCTGCCCCATCTCTGGAAGTGTCCAAGGTCAGGTTGAATGGGGCTTGGAATAACCTGGGCTAGTGGAATGTGCCCCTGCCCATGGGGAAGATGATCCTTAAGGTCCCTCCCAAGCTCAGCCGTCCTATGACTCTAGGATATTATCATCTTAAAGCATCTTGAATCATTCATATATCAAATATTTCCTGCCAAATTCAATGAAGTTTCATTACTAGCTTTCAATCAATTATCTTTTCCCTTCATATCTCATTTTGCCCCACTTGAGTCCCCAAATCCTGCAGAAACCATCATGTGGTTTGTGGCTGACATGTCTCCAGGTGGAGGACATGATGTCAAATATGTGTCATGGATCCTCATACAGATCCACCTACCAGCTCACCCCAGAAATTCTTCAAGAGGAAATTTCACTTGCATTGAGTTTATGGATGTAAGATTGGCTGTTGAATGCATTACTGCAGTAGAAAAACAAATGATCACAACAGAACAATGATTTTTTCTCTCTCCAAAAGGAACACTGCAGAAATCCATTCCTGCTGAAGTACATCTCCTCCTGAGAGGTTCACAAATAGCAGGTTTTATTCTTGACACTCTCTGGTGGCAGGGTGGTTAGTTTTTAGATTTCATCTTTCCAGCAAGGTCATTTTCCCTAGTGAATCAGCACTTTGGCATCTCATTTTCTCTCTGAAATGGGGAAAACAACGCCTAGCATAGCAGGAACACAGGAACACAGAAATTTTGGGAGATGAGATACAAGAAAAGGGTCAGACAACTTCCTTTGTGCCAAGGAAATGATTACACTGACTGGTGGCTTTATTTAGATGTAGTGCAGACAGCTTGCAGTGGGTCCATTAGAAGTGCCTTGATCTTAATTACATTGACTTTTAAAAGCTTTGATTAATTATGACAGAGAGCAAAGGTTCCCAGCAGAGAGGACTGTATCAGAAAACAATTCCTGATGCTGACCAGACCAGGTCAGTGTTTGAAGCATTTTATGTCCCATAATAAACTGGACACAAAGCTGTTGCTAGCAGGATTCTAGATGTTAAGAAATATTTATATTTTTCAAAAGGATATATGATTGCAGAAAACTAGCAATTTCTTTATTTATTTTAATTGGTGGAACCAAATGAAAGGAAAGAGAAAAAACAGTTTGAGGGGGTTTTGAAAGCAAATCAGAAAATGTATTTATTGTAGAGATGGAATTTTTTCCCCCAAATTGAACTAAAAAAAAAAACTTAATTTATAAAAAAATTGTAAAATTCATTCACCATGTGAATTACAAGGTATTAAGAGCCTGTGTAAACAGAGTCAGATGCTTTGCATCTTCCCACCTGATTTCCATCCCAACCCTCAGTGGCTTTCTCAGGTTGGCGCAGGAATTTCCTGATATCTATGGCACTATTATGAAAAATGATGTGCTCGCCTGAGTTGCATAAGGAACAAATTTGCATTCAATCCCCCAAAGAGCCATCAAAGGTTTGCATGTCCTTGAAAGCATCACCTAAAGTGGGGATTCATTGAAAACGAGCTGATAGTGGAGCTTCCCACTGGCTCTGGGAAGGCAGCAGAGGAAAATTGAATTGCCCTGTGCCGGGGCTGCTGTGCCACCAGAGCTCTGGGTGCCAGCTGGATGACAGGGTTGGAGTGGCTGCACAAAGTCACAGGACACAGAGCTCTCTGCCTCCTTTCTACACCTTTAATTCAGTCATGGCAGCAATTCCCAGGGCTGCTCTGTCAGGGCACGTCCATTAACATTTCCAGTCCTGCTACTAATGACAAGAAGAGGTGACAGATTTAAGAGAGTGAGATTCTGCCTCTGGACTGATTTTGCAGTGCTGATATTTGTGGCTTCTTAAATCTCAGTGTTGCAGACATTCCCACCTTCCCTGAGTTCAAAGCTTTTTTTAAACCCTTGACAATTTCTGGCATTGTTTTTCTCCTTCACATTTATATCTCTCTTCTTTTTTTTAAGTAATTAAAAGTAAGTATTAAGTATTTTTTAAATAATCACTACAGTGATTATTTTCCTTTTAAAAGCCTCCTGGAAATATATATCCCACTTTGTTCCTGATAATCAAATTATTTCAAAATTTACCAAATTGTCAATTTATCAACATTTATCAAATTATTTTCAAAAAATTTTATTATATTTAATTTTTAGCATTACTATTTGAGCTGTAACATACAGAATTGGTTTCAACATTAAAATTTTAGTCTATTTGAATGAGCTTGATATAATATTTTTCTTTGTCACCTATGCTGTTACCCCATCAACCTTCAGACTAAAGCTTAGAGGGAATAGATTGTAGTACTGATAACACACATTTCTAGATAATTCTGCTTGAATTTCAAGATCTGATTAAATATGAACTATCCTCCAGTTTCAAAAATACTGGTGGGAAATGTGTAACAAACACTCAGGAAAGAAGAAATTATTAAATAACATGCAATTGGAAAAAAAAATAAAATTTGCAAATGAAGTGGCTACAACCAAATGGACTGAGATGAAATGAGGTGCAGTGAAAAGGACAGCAACTTGCCAAAATGATTCACACTGGAATCCCAAAATCAGGAAAGAAAGATAAATAAAGAGGCAGCAGGAGAAACTGGAGGAATTAAATGCAACAAAAGAAAGAGAGAAAATTTTGGAACAAAGTGAAATAAAAGTGAATGGGGTGACATGAAATGCACAGAAATGGACAAAACTTCACCCAATTAATCTTCATTGAAATCACAAAATTTTATTTCCTTTCCTGAAAGGAAGAATTTGAAATCAGAGAACAAAGTGGAAAAACACTCTGGACAGGATATAGGATAAAATCAAATGCAATAAAAAAAACAACTTCTAAATGGAGTGACTACACCAAATGTACTGAGATGAAAAGAGGTCAAGTGGGGATGAAAGCAGCACCTCAGGAGAGCGTACATCAGCAGCCTTGGGGTCAGGCAATATAACACAAGAGACACAGAGAAAATTCAGGAGTCACCTCATGATGTATTGCTTTGCTCAGTGCCTTCAGAATGGGGCTCTGTCACCAGCACTACAGTGATATTACAGTGATATATTGGTGCTGCAGCTTCCCCACCCACCCCTCCAGCTCCCTCTTCACATCTGACACCACTCTAGGTACAAAACACAATTTCTCCTAAGCTGATCCTGGTCACTGGGATGTCCCTTCTGAGAGTTCAAGCTCAGAAATTCAGGTAATTGCCCTCCCTGGATTTTAGGGCCAAGCAGTTGTGGGGGCATTTCAGAAAAAATCAGAAATTTAATTTCACAAAAATGAAACATAAATGGTTCCTTGGTGGGAACCACACCTCCAAGACCTTTTAAGCTGTTGCCCTCAGAGGAGGGGTTCAAACAACAATTTTCCACATGTACAGGGGCAACAGAGCTTAGGGCAGCACCATGGGCAGATAAGTGCACATCCTGTGTGTTTTCCAAAGGCCGAGTACAGGGAATTAAGGAACCCTGGCAGTGACAGTATGGGCAATCAAAGTAGGAAGCACCAAAAAAAACCAAAAAAACAAAAAAACAAAAAAAAAAAAACAAAACCACCAAAAAAAACCTCCCACAAACACTCTAATAATCATCACCTGAAAAATCATATTCCCTTCTTCAAGTCATGGTCCCACACAAAGCATTAAACAGAAAGCTGATGTTATATTTACTGTCTGCACAGAAACACCTGCACAGAGAGTGAACCTCAGGGAAGTGCACACAGCAGGTTAGAAGTAACTGGAGCATGGGCAAGGACATCTGAGTGAAAGAGGAACTCAAACTTCTCTACAATTAGACCTTCCCCTCACTGCACATATTTTTATCCCTGACATGAATGCATTTTCTGAAAGTTAAGAGGTCCAACCTCTCATCTATAGTCTTAATTATAGGGAAAACAATTTACAGCTTAACTGTAGACATCAAAATTCATTTCAACAAGTTCAAATTTAAAAAATATGAAAGGTTAATTACATATATTTGATTTAATAGTTGAATAAAAAAACCTTCTTCTTTCCTGTTTTTCCTTGTTTAGACCTTTGCCAGCACAACACCCACCATCCAAACTTCTTTTCCCCTTCCTTTAACCAGGGAATAGAATGGGCAATTTTTAATTTTTTTTTATTTTACAGGCCTGTCCATGCTGTTTGCCCCAGTGTTTATTTTCTCCTGGCTGTAACATGGTTGTTACATACTGCAGTTATGTGCAATAGATTAAACTTGTAGTAATAAAAAAAAACTATTTTCCATCCTTTGGGCAAATTTGTACAATCTCTGCTGCCTTCTCCCCTTCATCCCACAGGGTGATAGGTTCATGTCACAGACATCTTTTATGAAAAATCCTTTCCTTAGGATTTTTCCTCCTGAGAAGCTGAGAGGCCTCAGGAGCAAAATGTAAACAATGGTTATCTGCTGCTGTGGAATGCAACAGGTGCATCTGGGATTGGTCTCATAGAGTTGTTTCTAATTAATGGCCAATCACAGTCAGTTTGTCCAGTTTTCGGCTGTTTGGGGGGCCTGGAAGGGCCCGGAGTGGCCTTGGGGCAGCCCGCGTATCAAAGGACGAGAAGAGGCTTCAGTTCTTCTTTCGGTCTTTATGTTTATTAATTGTTTATCTAAAAGATTTTCTTTCGGCCCGACAGAGCTCTGCTCAGCAGCCAGCCATGAGCACACTGTGCCGTCCCCCGGACCGCCACGTATCTTTATACCCATTGTTACGTGTACAATATTTATCATTTTTCCCCAATCCTTTCTATTCTTATTGTCCGGTGCACTTTCAGTAATGACCAATCCCAAAGTGCCACCATCACCACAGAAGATGGAGGAGAAGAAGAAGAAGAAGAAGGACAGGACACGCCCCAATTCCTCCATCTTACTTCTCTAAACCCCCCTGTACAGAAATCCTAAACCCTGTGTCTCACTCTCTAATTAACCAATCCCTTCACCATTCACCCCGGTGAAACCCTCCTGTCCTCATACAGGTGTCGTCTCCTGTGTAGGATCAAAGTCCAGCCACCAGACACTTCTGGAACATTCCAGGACTCCCGAGCCCCCCAAGGGTGGTCTTGGTGGCTCGGCACCTCAGTCCTGAGGTGCTGAGATCCCACAGTCAGCTGGCTCAGACTCTCTGTCAGAGACAGAAGCTTTTGTTATCATTCCTTCTTTTTCTATTCTTAGCTAGCCTTTTGATGAAATCCTTTCTTCTATTCTTTTAGTATAGTTTTAATATAATATATATCATAAAATAATAAATCAATCCTTCTGAAGCATGGAGTCAGATCCTCATCTCTTCCTTCATCCTGGGACCCCTGTAAACATTGTCACAGGTTCACATCAGAAAATAAAAATCAAAGCACTGAAGGACGTCAGGTCCTCAGGAGCAACCGAGACAGAAATTCTCCAGAGGTTGTGGAAAGGGCAGTTAGCTTTTCCTGCTGGCAATAATCCTTAAATTACTGCCTTAATTAGGCATTTAGAATTCTTACTCAGAGATGTGAGGATGTGTTTCACACAGAGCTGTGCTGCAGTTGTAGCAGAGGAGTCTCCTCTGGCTCCCTGTGTTGTGGGCACCTTCATCCCCAGCCTCCTCCTCACGGTTAGGGTTTGATTTCTTGATGTCTCTGTCCCCAAAATTCTCCCCCTTCACTGGAGCGAGTCCAGAGGAACCCACCAAGGGCACCAGAGGGATGGAGCAGCTCTGCTGGGAGGAAAGGCTGGGAGAATTGGGATTGTTCACCCTGGAGGAGAGAAAGCTTTGGGGTGACCTCACTGTGGCCTTCAGTGAGGCCTGAAGGGAACCCACAGGAAAATGGGGAGAGGCCTTACAAGGGCCTGGAGTTACAGAACAAGAGGGAATGGAGTCAGACTGAAAGAGAATGGAGTTCGATTGGATGTTAGGAAAAAAATTGTTCCCTGTGAGGGTGGTGAGGCCTGGCACAGGGTGCCCAGAGCAGCTGTGGCTGCCCCTGGATCCCTGGAAATGTCCAAGGCCAGGCTGGATGGGGCTTGGAGCACCCTGGGATAGTGGAAGGTGTCCCTGCCATGGAAGGGGTGGATGATCCTAAAGCTCCCTTCCAACCCAGGCCACTCCATGATTCCATGATCCATGCCCCACTTTCCTTCATTTCTAGAGCAAATCAAACCCTAACACTTCAGGATTCTTTTTCCTTTTCTATGAAGTTTCTTTAGTGACTTTTTGTTCCCATCTCATCTGTCTTGAGCCTCTCTTTGCTAACCTCTATGACAGTTCTCTAAAAACTTATTATGTCCCCATCAATCCCTCCCTTCACTGTGACACTTTGTGGCCACTGTAATAAACACTGCAAAAGTGACCAGGGCAGAGGACAAACCCACACCAACAGTTCCTTGGGGTTTATAGGAAGGACATAAATAAACCAAAAATAAATGGAGTCTTCTCGGCTGAAATAGTGAAAAAATTCCTCTGAGATTCAAACATTTGGTAACATAGGTTTTATTTTTATATATTTCTTTAATTAATAATCAAATTAAGCAAAAGGAACATCTTTTTTTGCTTTGGATTTGCACAGGAATTAGCCCAGTGAAGTCTGGAATTGATGTCCTTTTGTACAACAAATGCTGATTACATTCTCTCCTCTCTAAAAGTAATTTATTTATATTTTTCCAAGTGATCATTAGTGAAATATTATTGAACTCATAAAAAAAAACCATAGACAAATTATGTTCTGCTAATGAAGACAGAGAGATTCAGATCTTTCTGCTTTGTATCTCACAGCCCCACTGGAATCTGCTAGAAATTTGATGTAAAACCTCATGAAATTGTATTTACACACCAGCAGGTATATCTATGCCATGTAATCTGAGAAAAGAGGGAAAATAGAAAAAAATTATTAAACAGGAGTGCAGCAGGAGGAGCAGCGAGGCCTCTAATAGCTCTAAGAACCTGGGTCACACTGGATCTTAGAACTTCTCAAGGTTTTCAAGTGCTAATGAAATTTCCCTGCTAGAATTCATTCTTTTCAACTGGCAGGGACCAGGGAAATTTTCGTAAAAGTTTCTTCCTTGTGTTGTTTACAGCTACTTTTAGATCTTTCACATGGCTTTCAAACTTCAGAAAGAAGGTGGAGGGTAAACAAATATTTTTAAACTAGGTGTGATTTTTTTTTCCTTTTCTCTTTAGTCAGCTTTGTTAAATATATTCACTACATAATCTTGAAAGAAAAAAAGGGGAAAAAATTATCTTATTATTTTTCTGCTGAAATATTCCAAACTTAGAGGGGTTTGCAAACACCCAGCAGAGCAAGAACATAAAAAAGAATTTTATAACATTTGTGAAATGATAAAATCTAAATTTTCAAATTTGTTTTTAGGTTTGTAAAGCAGTGGAAGAGGAGGTTTTTTTCAAAGTTCTTTTAAAGTAATTCACGTCACAATCAGTGTCTTGACTTGTGCCATCTTTGAACTCAGGGAATGTAAGGAATGGCATCTTCAGATCTCAGCTCCTGTTTTACCAGTCATGCTGCACACATTGCTTTGATCTCAACCAAATTTAGCTGAGCTTTCCAGCAAAACCAGGACAGAACTCATCCAATTGCAGGAAAATTTTAGCCTCCTCAACCTAATTAAGGAGCAGGCAGAGAATATCAACCTCTTGGAGAAATACTTGGGTAAATAGTGACACCAAATAGTCAGTAGAAATTATTGGGCTGTAGCCAGTCTTAGTAAAACCCTTTCTAAAGTTAAAATCAATTAAATATTTTGTTTGGTATGTTTTTTATATTGAGGGAAGTGTTTCATCACTAGTGAATTTCTTTTATGGCATCTTGTTCTTATCTACAAGGTACCCCCCCATCTTTGTTTCTGTAATTGAAATTTCCTCCAAAGTTCATTGCTATCCCATTTTTCCCTTCTATCAGTGTAAATTTCCTTCAGAAATGCTCCTTACCTCTTCCAGCTCTCCTTTCTGCATATGCAAGAGGCTTATTCTCCTGTTTTGGGGTTACTTTCTTGTCTCCTAGGACTCCTTTAAAAACCTTGTCTGGGAATATGTAGGATGAGGAGAACTCAGCTTCAGTTTCTTTCCATTAAAAAACAAACAAACAAACAAAACAAAACAAAAAGAAAAAAAAAAACCAAAAAAAAAACAAAAAACAAAAAAATACCAAAAAAAAAAACCCCAAAACGAAACCAAGGAAGCAAAACTCCCTGCATTTACTCCTAATCACAAGTAATTTTGAAAACATGACAGGAAAATCACACAGCCTGACTCCATCTTTCTGGGCAGCACACTGCAGGTCAGGGTTGCCCAAACAATGAAAATCTGCTCATAAAGAATCCTTTGTCACCATCACCAGGTTTAATTCCATAAGCCCTACACATTTCTCATCCATGGGAACTCCCATTTCACTTTCAGACCATGATCTTAAAAAGATTTAACAGCACTGAGAGATTTGTTGTCAGTATTCCCACTCCCCTGTAAATTGCTGGCTTTGGAGAGCAATGTGGGACCTTGACACTGATCCCTCTCTCCCTTCAGTTGTCAGAAATGAGTTTAATTTGGTGGAATTGCATTAGTGGCAAACCAGATAATGGTCCTAACTCAATAAAGAGCATTATTTGTTTACTTTTAATCTGGCAGTCCCACTGAAGTCAGCCAGCCTTGAGTATATTCCAGAATAGCAATGTTTTTTGAGTGAGGATTGGAATATAAAGGTGTTCAGCCTGAATATTTCCTCTCTAATCTAATACAGAAGCATATGTTCATAATTTAGGAGCCTGTGATATAGGACAGAGAGAGAAACACTTGGCATGAATAGTTTCACTGATAAACCTGTTATAGAGGGCTTAAAAACTGAGAATCATATGAAATGGCCAAATTCCCAGGCACTGTCAAAGGGGGAGCAATGAAAAAGCAGATTCCAAGTTAAGAGCATCATGTAAAATTTGCAGATATTCACACTACATTTGGACTGCTGATCATACTCACACACAGATCTCCCCTGCAGCAGGATTTAAATGGTTTATTCAGCAGCTGCCCCTTGATCCCCCCTCTCCCTTCTCTCATGTGCAAACGAGTCTCACTCGACTCCCAGACCCCACAGCAACTCCTGCATTTGGCTTTGATCTTTCTGATCAGTTGTCAACCTGCACATGCCCTGGTCTCTCCAGAATCTGAGCAAAAATAGCAGTCTGAAGAAAACCTCAGTCTTCATCAGTTATTCCTGATCAGTTTTAAATTCCTCTAAATTTATGCCTAAATTAAGGGACAATTATTATCAAACCAAGACCCCCATGGACAGGAGCTTCTACCCCCAGGCTGGTTGGTCTGTCTTGAAAAAAAAGACTCATGGTAATTCCATAAAATCTTCAACTCACATGAAGAACTTAATTTTAAACCTTCTCAGCTAAACACAGCTGAGTGTCTTATCTCTATAACTACTAGGATTGTAATAAATTGATAGTAATTTACATGGGTGTCCAAATAATGGGGTGTAATGAAGAGACTAGAACGATGCAAATACTGTTACATCCTATTTTGACTGAATACAGTCTCAAGACAGATTACCAAATTAAGAGAGAAATATTTTGATTGCATTCTATGTGATCAAGATTTTGTCTGCTTTGGAAATGGCAAGCAGTTAAACTATATCACTGAAAAGATAATTTGTGAAGGAGCTCTGAAATAATATGCACAAAAAAATTTCCAAAAGCCTTCAAAGAAGATGAAAGATTTTTAAGGTCTGTTTTTGAAGCAGAGAAAAAACAAGAGTATATTTATACAGCTGATAGAAAAACAAAAAGGTGTGAGGGTTTAGAAGTTAAAATCAATGTTTTTGGGGTTTTTTTTAATAGCAAGTGTTTAAAAGCACAACTGAGTCTCTAACATAGCAGAGGTTTTAATTTCTTTTAGGATAAGTGGAGAATGGGTTGGGCTTGGCCTTGAAACTTTTAGGTCAGATTAAATTCTGTGCACTTCAACAGGCTTTGCTCTATGACTTTCAGGCCTTTTGTCCTGTGTCTTAATTCCCTGTTTCTAAAATAGGGGAAATGGTTTTTTTCTGCCTCCCAGGATTTCTGGGAGGATCAATACATTAAGGATGCAAGACATTCAGATGTGGAGGTGATGGGAACTGTACAGCCCTGAGATGGATGGCTGCTGCATGGAAGCCAAACCCTCAGTTTCCAGAATCTCAGAGAGATTTATTATTCTGCTCCTTACACAGGGGAGAGCTGCATAAAGAAAATGTGACCTTGAGATTCTGTGTCTCCTGTTTTGATTGCCTCAGTGCCCAGTAAAAAAACCCTGTAGATTGACCCAAAGCTGCTCAATTTCCTGCTTCATTTTGGGGTCCCAATAAGTGACCAGACTCCTGCACTGCCCCATGCCCTCTTGCACTGTTGGTTAAAAGGAAAGGAGAAGTGTCATCCTCTTAACAGAGTCTTGCACCTTGCCCTGATGTGATGGCTGAGACCAGAACCCCAAGTGCAATTTGGTGACATTCCAGGTCTATAAAAGACTGACAATCCCACCCAGGAGAGAGCTGTGTCACTCACACATTGAAGTGTCACTCTTCATATGTCAGTGACTGTCTCATGCCTTTGCCTCTCAGTTCCTTAAGAGACACAAAAAAACACATTTCAAGAGAAATTCTCTCTTTTCTTCCATCCCACCTGCCTGATCCATCAAGATATTGCAGCAAAGACCACTGCAAATGCAGGCAAATGGAATAAACTTGTGACAAAATGGAGATGGATATGGTCCTCCTTGGTTTAGCTTTTTCACTGCATTTCAAAATGTTAAAGCAAGTCTAGCAATACAACCTACCAAATTCAAAATATGTCTGATGCAAGATAAAATCAACAAAATAAAAATGTTAGAATTAGACAGCTATTGTAGCTGAGTAAGGATGCAGAAAGCAGAATTCAGATCAGTGTTTCCTAAAGAGATAAAGTGGAGGGCAGGGATGCAAAAATCTGTACTTGGAAATCAATAAATATGGCAAGAAGCAGCAAACAAGAACAAATCAGAGAGGGCAAGGTGCTAGAAGTCCAGGTTTTATACTCCTCATTTTAACATGAAGAGGGATTAGGAAGTGTTATTACTTCCCTTCTGTTCATGCACAGAACACAGCTAAAATAGAAGAGAGGATTATTTTTTAGCACTGAATGAACAGAAGCTATGGAAACTGAGAAGAAGTAGGGTACAGCATTCGTTTTGGTCCTAATTAAACACTTTCCAATCTCACACTGAGGGCAAAGTTCATCTGGTTTGACAGAAATACTGCCAGACAAAAGAGAAAAGGAAGGAACCTAAATGGCTGAAATCCCAGCTAATACAGCAGGAGTGATTGTGAGATTCATGTTCTTCATACAACAGCAAAGGCATTCAGTGTTTATTGATTCACTTGACCAAGAATTATGTTACACTCAAAACAAATAAGATATCAGGGAAAGCAGAACATTATTTCCTGCTAGTCATGCATAAGCAGTGCAAGAGTTCTCACAAAGCCTTAATGTAACTTAAGCACAAAAATAATAAAGAAAATATTGTTTGGATAGCCAGTTTGACACTAGACCATTTATAAAACAAAAACCATATAAATTGAAAGAATTACCAAGGTCACAACAATCAGACAATGGGCTCCAGTGTACATTATATTTTCTAATTATAGAAGTTTATGTTAATTCTCTTCTGTTTCTTTCCACAGAGAGGAGAGTTCTCAATCTCCTCCTGAATTCTTCAGTGCTTATTACTATAGTAACCAAATGCTTCAAAAACATTAATTAATTTTCAAAATATCTCTGTGGAAAATTAAATCCATCTGGTCATGGTCCTGGACAAATGTTTTAAGGGAGCCCTGGTTGAGCAGGTGGTTGGACCAGATGATCTCCAGAGGTCACTTCCAACCTCAGCCACTCTGAGATTTTGTGAAAAATAACATTGTCCTCATTTTATTGAAAGGGAGAAGAGGTAGAGGGTTATTAAGACTGCTTTTTCTGCATCTCCCTTTCAAAACACATTTGTATAATATTTTAGGCATATTTGCATTTGTCTCTTCAAAGAAAAGCTCTTCCCATCTTTAGTTTAGTATTTTTGCAGATGAGATACAGAGTTTTCCCTGAGTATCAAAGAACTGACAGCCCAGTACTGAACCAGCACTTTAGGATCAATCAGTCCCAGATCTTTTATTTTTCTCTCCTGCTTTCTCATGATCAGGATCATCTTTATTTGTTGATCTCCAAATATCAAGCTATGAACCTATCAAGCTGCTTTCATAAGATAGTTTTCCCTAAATTAGCATGCCTACATTTGTATTTAGTGTAGGGAGGGGAGACAGACTCTTCTGTGGCTGTCCTTCCTTCTCCCAAACCTGCCCCAAAACATTTAGCTCAGAGAATTCAACAGGAAGATAAACCAGCTCAAAACCAGACTGAATCTTGTAAATTTACGAAAACCTGAACAGAGAGATTTACAACAAAAACAATCAGGAAACAACATGATTGAGTTTCATGCAGACATAAGAAGTTTAATTCACCAGGAATTTAACTCCAGCAGCCTCAGAGCAGTCTTTTCCCCAGTTAGGTTTAGATTACTCTAAATTAGGATGGGATTTTGTACCAGCTGAGCTTTGAAGGTAAAGAGAGGCTTTGGGGTTTGAGTTTTTGCCTAGAGCTTGGATTCTCTACCTGGAATTTTAGGGGCTTTAGGAACTTTTTCTTGCCTGACTGTCACAATAGGACACGAAATAAAATGACACACACACTGGAACCTGCAAGGTAAAAAAGAAGGGAAGTTTATTTTCTGACTCCAACACTTTTAGATATTCAAAAGTGACAGTGGATTGGAGGATGAAGGTGACACCTCTCCAATGACACTGGACAAACCAACAGTCCATGAAATTTCTCCTTATCCAGAAAAGAATGTAAAACAATCATTATTTACATAAAAGTGCATGAGCAACTTCATTACAAGAATGCAAACATCAGAAGGCTTAGAAGAATTTAGAGGAACTTAGAGGAACTTAGAAGAACGGGGCAACACCTGACATCCAGCTGAAATAAACCCAGCTGGTATTATGTCCGGTTTTCGGCTGTTTGAAGGGCCTGGAAAGGCCCGGAGTGGCCTTGGGGCAGCCCGCGTATCGAAGGACGAGAAGAGGCTTCAGTTCTTCTTTCGGTTTTTATGTTTATTAAATGTTTATCTAAAAGATTTTCTTTCGGCCCGACAGAGCTCTGCTCAGCAGTCAGCCATGAGCACACTGTGCTGCCCTCCGGGCAGTCACCTATCTTTATACCCAAAGTTACGTGTACAATATTTATCATTTTTCCCCAATACCATTTATTCTTATTGCCCAGTGCACTTTTAGTAATGACCAATCCTAAAGTGCCACCATCACCACAGAAGATGGAGGAGAGAAGAAGAAGAAGAAGAAGGACAGGACACGCCCCAATTCCTCCATCTTACTTCTCTAAACCCCCCTGTACAGAAATCCTAAACCCTGTGTCTCACCCTCTAATTAACTCATCCCTTCACCATTCACCCCGGTGAAACCCTCCTATCCTCATACAGGTGTCGTCTCCTGTGTAGGATCAAAGTGCAGCCACCAGACACTTCTGGAACATTCCAGGACTCCCGAGCCCCCCAAGGGTGGTCTCGGTGGCTCGGCACCTCAGTCCTGAGCTGCTGAGATCCCACAGTATTACACCAAGAAATTCATGGACTTCAGCAGATTCTGCCTGGGAAAAGCCTCCAGCCAAGGGTGGGAGTCACAAACCGAGCAGCAAACCCTGTGCAGAGCAAGTTCCAGTGCTGGGCTGGCTTTTTCCAGCTAGGAAGAACTTTGCAGGTAGCTGGGTCTCAGTGCCATGCAACTGCAGTAATTTGGCAGGCAGCAAACACAGCAAATCAGCCCCACTGAGTGCAAATCATAAAACAAACCCTCAGAAACCTCAGAGATTAGCTATCACAAACTTCTAATTTTGTTATTTATAGCAACAACAATAGCCAAATAATCATGTAGCTGGGAGCCTAGCAGGCACACTAGTGGGGTTTTTAAAATTATGCTAGTGCCAGACTGAAAATACAAAAGTAACAGAGAGGAAAAGTTGAATTTTCTCCTACTTAAAGATTTATTTTTCTTTCTTGAACTTTCCATAAACTTCCTGGTGATTATCCAACGCTACTCCTTGGTTACAACCATGTCAGCTTCCAGCAGGTTTGCCAACTTCACAGGGAGCTGAAGGGCAATTTCAGCTGCTTGAACACTTCTCTTCACGTGCTGCTCTCAGCTAAGGCAGGGGGCAATGTCTGTGCAAACAACCTGGTAGAATTCAGCAACTGCAGCAGACACAGCTGAGAAGATCCTCAATACTGTCTCAAAATGCAATTTTTAGTAATAGCGCCAGCAGATTAATTAAATTTGAGGGGAATCTCAGAAGCAGGACCAAGTGGAGTAGATGTGGTTGCAGTAGGAGAGAAATACAGAGTAAAATCCTGTCTTTGGGTTGTTTTAGCCCAAACTGTGTGGAACATGAGCAGGAGAGTCCCTATGGCACCTTTTCTTCCTGCATTGTCACAGGTGAACAAAAACATGAAGAGGGGAGGAAAAAGAGCTTGCACCTTGTAGGAAAATCAGCATTAAAGGAGGTAAATATTTGATTCCTTTGCAGAGTGGAACATGCACTGTTGGCTGACTTTTCTTTCTGCCATGTTCTCATTCCTTTTTCATTGAGGCCACCCTGTGTCTGTCTCACATTCCTCAGAGAATGCTGCTCAGTTCATGTTAATTCATTTTCCTTGAAGTTATTCCTCTGCTAAAAATGCCATTTTTGCACCTTTAGCCTTTGCTCTTAACCATAACCAACCCTTCTCTACTCACACTCTGCCCATCCTTCTTTCCTAGGTGGAAATTCCTCAGTGCAAGTTTTGTGTGTGTCTCTGGGTTTGCACAATATTCAGCACATTACCATGCTTTTAATGGCAATTACAACAAATACACAAGCCATAAAAGGGGTGTTTATGTCAAGTTTAAAAGTAAGAACAGTCCTAAAAGAAAAGCCTTCAGGCTTTTCCAATCTTAAAAAGAAATTCAGCATGGAATTTTATACATTAATTAGGACAGAAATAAAGATTTGAAGTAGGATTCCCCTTTTTTTTTCTTTTTTCAGGCTGGCCATGATTATGAAAAAAATCTTTCTTCTTTTACAGTGTAAAATTAGAGTTAAATCCAAGTTAAGCCTGTTTACTTTCTTGAAATCCCATAGAAATATGTGATACTGCAAAGGCTCAAAACTTTTAAAAGGCAAAAATTTTCAGAAATTGCAAAGAAAGTGAGTGTAGCTTCCACAGATTAAAAATTGAAATTAATCAGGTGACTCAAGAGAATGTGTTTGTACCATCTTGATGTCATATATGTGTTCTATGGTTGCATTTTAGAAAACCCTTTGGAGAAAGACTAACTTCATTATTCCCATTTTATAAGGAGGATTGAGATACAGAAAGAAGGATCTGACACCATTCTCAAAATCTGCAGTAAGGTCAAAAATTGACGCATTCCTACTGTTCCAAACACAAGATTGTGCTTCCAGTACAAATTGCTAGACATGAACCGTTTTTATAAAATACTAATTGATTATGCAATATTGTGGATGTTGCTTTTAATGTGCTACAGATGCTTGGATACTGTACACACCAGGTTTCATATCTTTCATAAAACAGATGACCAGGTGTAGAGAACTTCGTAAGAATATTTAATATCTTACTTATTATGAGGGTTTTTTTTCATGCAGTTTTTCATAGAGCGAAGCTAAGGATAAAAAGAGATTTAATTTTCTTTCTCCTCTAATGTGCCATTATAATTTATTTAATTGTGCAAACATATATGCAGAAATACAATATATATGAATGTGAAAAAGAACTCTGCGGCATCATAGAATATTAATGTACCCTGCAGCTTTTTTATTACTTAGATCTGAATTGTACCTGGAGAGGCACTGAGATTACTGATGCAGAAAGCAGCATTTTCTCAAGGTAGGTCTATTGGTTTATGGTCCAGCAGTATGCCTGCCACTGCCACCAGGTGCAGGGCATTCCTGCCATCTGCAACAGTGTTTGGTCTTTATAGAAAATCTGTTCACTTCTCTGGAACAAATAACAAAATACTGCTCCCATTTAGGGTTTTGTGTGGTGGCCACAGCTGAGTCCAAAGCACAGGATAGGAGTTTATTCAGGTTATTTGCTCTGCTGAGATCTTCCAGGTGTCGTTTTAGCTACTTCATGTGACGGTGTTCAAAGGGGTCTGAGGATGAGGAAAGAGGTGAGGATCTGACTCCATGTTTCAGAAGGCTTGATTTATTATTTTATGATATATATTGCATTAAAACTATACTAAAAAGAATAGAATAAAAAGTTCTCATCAGAAGGCTGGCTAAGAATAGAAAAGAATGAATCAACAAAGGTCTGTGGCTCGGACAGAGAGAGAGCCAGCTCTACTGTGATTGGTCATTAATTCCAAATATCCACACAAGACCAATCCCAGATGCACCTGTTGCATCCCACAGCAGCAGATAATCATTGTTTACACTTAGTTTCTGAGGCCTCTCAACTTCTCAGGAGGAAAAATCCTAAGGAAAGATTTTTAGTGAAAAGATGTCTGCGACAACTTCATGTACTGAAAATTCCCAAATAAATCTCAGTATAATATCAGTTTAACCACCACAGTGTTTTAGAGCAGGCTCCTAGCTGTGTGAGCTGAAACTGGGGAGGTTGAGACAATCATCTCCTCCTGTTGCTGTTGTGAGAAGTGAGAGTAGGAGACATCAGAAGATTCATCAACCCATATGTGTCAGATCTGCTGAAGTTTTGTAATGGATTGGGCTTGGCAGAGATCCTCCTCTTGGTTTGCACTTGGAGAGGTGAAGTATCAGCTCTGCTGCTTGGCAGAGAACAGGAGCACTCATGGGCAGAGAAAAAAGGAAGGAAATTTCCCAGAGTGGAGGAGACAAGACATATGTGTGTCAGTTCTGTGTTTTGCCCTGCTTAGTTGCTGCACAGAAAAATGGATGGAGCAAAAGGTTTACCAAGAAAAACTTCTCCTTTTAGGCTGGGGACACAGGGGACTGTCTCTCCTGGAGTCTGCAGCTGAGCAGATATTCCAGAGACCCCTCTTGCTGCTGGAATATTGGGTGTAGGACCAGCACAGCAATTTGGTATCAAGAGCCATAAGCAGATCAAAGTGCACTCAGGAAGGAAAAGGAAATATTTAAGTCTTTAGACTTAACAGCTTTAAATACTGAATAGATAAGTATTAGGGAATGTATATATAAATCCTCCACATTTCCTAAGGAGCTTTCCTTGATGCCATGCATAAAATAACTGCCTACTGTACAATATTCTGCATTATCTTCCAGCCACCAACAAGCACAAGATGCTGAAGGAAATGAAACTTCAGTTGCAGACTGATGAGAATTCCTGCTTTTCAATGAATAGTCTGATGGAAAGGTGTGTTCCATAAAGAGCAATTTAAATAATACAGGTCTTGAATTTTAGTCACAGGTATTCAAGTACCCATATTTTAGCATTGTGGGCTCAACCAGGTGAAGACTGAACAGAAGTAAAGAACTCACATAGGATTATAAAAAAAACCTATTTTCTGAAGTTTGGGATTAAAAAAGAAAGATTTACTTATATCTTGAGCTGAGAAATTATTATTCCATTCAAGTAATCTGAACAGAAGGGTGCAATTTTAATTATTATAAGAGGATGTAAATGCACCAAATTGAAGAGTTGCTTATTCACAAAATTATCATTCCATTCTTCTACAAATAAAATGAGGCAAAATGTATTTTGTGGTTTGAAAGTTTAGGCAATACTAATGCAGTCGGTATATTTCTGATGTGAATCTCATTCCATAGTCAAGTGAGTTCCAATCAACTTTCTCACAGAACCTGCATGTACACATTTTAACTGGCAAATTAGATAGATGTCATCTGTTGGCTCTTTTGGGAAATAAGAAATCCCTCTACAAGCTCATCAAATTAGTTTCCACCAATTGTATGAAATAATATTAAGTGATACCAGGCTATGTTTTATTTATTTGAAAGTCTGCATTGGGAGCTGATGAGTTCAAACACAACAAAAGTATCCCAAGAGTGATTTTTATGAAAATGTCTCTTTCAAAACATGGAGTGAATGTGACACTTCTGAGTGACTTGGGCATGGGCACCACTCACACATAATCTCTGCTAAAAGTTTTCAAGTCTCACATGCAAACCTAATACATTTTACCAAATTCCATGATTGTAAGATACACAAACACACTTGCTAAATCAAAATTCTCTATTCCAGAAACAGTTATATGACATTAGGAGTTATTTTTGTGTAGAGATGGAGTGAAATTGGAGTTCTGAGAACTGCAGTAATCCGTTATAAATGAGAAGGAAACTCCACAAATAAAGACACAAAATCTAGACTAGGTAAACAAACTGTTTTCCAGTGGTGTGACTAAACCACTTGGGAACTGAAAAGGATTGATTTATTTTGTGTTCATGTAACTAAAATAAATTTTTTTCCTCACTTTCCATATGTTAAACATTCTCTTAAAATTAACTGTTAATTATTAATATAAATTTGTTTTGATTTTTATGCCAATTAGGGATTTTTTACAGACTTTTATAAACTTATTTAAAAGTACTCAGTTTCAAGTACTTTTCAATCTGGACTCAAAATTACTTCAGTTTTAGCCTATCTGTAATATTCATTACAGCAAAACAAATGAAATTAATTTACTAACCAAAAAAAACCCCACCTAATCATATTCCTAATAAATTCTTGTGGGTTTTTCTATAGCAAATACAGCAGAATCATAAAATGCTTTGGGGTTGGAAGGGGCCTTAGGGATCATCTGGTTCCATGCCCCTGCCTTGGGCAGGGATGGCACCCACTGGACCAAGCTGCTGATCCTCCATCCCATCCCAGCTGGCCTTGGGCATTTCCAGGGATGGGGTAAATTTGGTGCCATGCAGGCAGTGGGAAAGGCAAAGACCTCCAAATGACAAATTGCAGGTGACACAGGGAGTCCAGACCTTCTACGTGGGTCAGAGCAGCTTGAGGGGATGCTGTTATTCCATGGAACAGGGACAGCAGGAGGAATCTCTCTCCCATGCTGCATTTCAAAATTCTCTCTGTACTGATCTAAGAAGACACATTCAGGCGATTGTTTTTGGGGTTTAAATAACATCTCTCTGTTTTTCAGGGTTTAAATAACATCTCTCTGAACATGCTGGAACCCTGGATGCTGAGAATTTTAAATTTTAATTTTAAATTTTAATTCTACCCCTCAGCAGCAGGGCTGGTGGATCATTTCAGCATCTGACACCACTCACGGCCCTCTAGGCCCCGAGCAGAGCCCAGGAACAGCCGTGCCTCTTGCACCACCCATAAAAGCCAGGATTCCCTGAGGGTTTGCAGGAGAGGAATGTCCATCTGCAATCCTGCCCCACAGCACCCTGAGTGCAGGGAACTGTCCACAGGCTCAAAGGTGACACCTTGGGTTTTAAGTTTTTCTGTTCTGCTTTTTTTATACCAAGTGTTACTGGGATCTTTTCACAGCGGGGGGGAAGACAAAACAATCCTGTTCCAGCTGGAGACTCAAGGACAAGCTCTTCAAACTTCAGGCCCAAAGCATAAAAAATGTGAGAAGATGAGGGTGGGCAAGCAAGCAAGAAGGATGAAACTTCGTAATTTGAAGCTATTAATTGGACAGTTAACTCCTATATGCAAATGGACTAAAACTTATAAAAATATGAGATATTGTGACCAATCTTTTGCTTCCATTTTCGAGTCATCTGAGCAGAGCCACAACTGTGGTTCTGGGACTGCCAGGGTGTGGCCTTTGAAGGCCCAGCAATAAATATCAATAAATATCCACTTTATTGCTTTTAACACCCTCTAGCCCTGTGAAAGTGGACTAAAACCTATAAAAATGTGATACAGGGACTCATGACCAAGCCCTCTTTTGCTTCCATCTTGGAGCCATGTGGGCAGAGCCACGACTGTGGCTCTGGTACTGCTGGGGTGTGGCCTTTGAAGGCCCAGCAATAAATGTCATTAAATATCTATAAATATCCACTTTATTCCTCTTAACTCCCTCTAGCCCTATGCAAATGGACTAAAACCTATAAAAATGTGATCCAGGGGCTCATGACTAAACCCCTTTTGCTTACATCTTGGAGCCATCTGGGCAGAGCAACAACTGTGGCTCTGGTACTGCTGGGGTGTGGCCTTTGAAGGCCCAGCAATAAATGTCATTAAATATCTATAAATATCCACTTTATTCCTCTTAACTCCCTCTAGCCCTATGCAAATGGACTAAAACCTATAAAAATGTGATCCAGGGGCTCATGACTAAACCCCTTTTGCTTCCATTTTGGAGCCATCCAGGCAGAGCCATGACTGTGGCTCTGGTACTGCTGGGGTGTGGCCTTTGAAGGCCCAGCAACAAATATCAATAAATATCAAAAAATATCCACTTTATTCCTCTTAACTCCCTCTAGCCCTATGCAAATGGACTAAAACCTATAAAAATGTGATCCAGGGGCTCATGACTAAACCCCTTTTGCTTCCATCTTGGAGCCATCTGGGCAGAGCAACAACTGTGGCTCTGGTACTGCTGGGTTGTGGCCTTGAAGGCACTTCAATAAATATCAATAAATATCATCAATAAATATCAATAAATATCAAAAAATATCCACTTATTCCTCTTAACTCCCTCTGTTCCAGCCCCTTAAGGCGTCAAAGGGACAGAGAGGAGGGGAAGGTGAGAGAGGGGGCAGGAAGGGGAGGGAGAACCCGCTGGTGTCACGAGAGAAACACCCAGTGGGTTGTGTTCATCTTCCAAGACTTCACTTCACTTGTTCTACTTCTACTTTATGCCATTCCCACACAGAAAAATGATATTCACTGTGAACATAATGAATGCATGTCGAGAGCTAAGTATAAGTAAACATAGAAGGGTTTGGTTTTTTTTTTTTCCTAAAGATACAGCAAAAATCACACAAACAGTGCAATAACTGGGAAAACAAGAGCTATAAGAGGAAGTTCTAAAATGCAGCTAATCCAAATGTTGCTATTTTTTGCAAAAATATTGGGCGTACAGCACATAAAGAAAGTTCCTCAAATAACTTCAATGCTTTTCTGACAGAATATTCTAAATGGGGAGTGACAAATAAACCACCTTTAAAATAGTATTTATCTGGGACAACTGATATTAAGTAGCAGAAAACACAATCTTCCTGTTACCAAATTATGTTACTGCAGCCTAAATTCTTCCCAGAGATGTGACTGCTGAAGCTACAATGGTTTGTTTTACAATATCTAATCTAAGTGTATAGTTATTAGTTATTTTGTAGGAAATTACAGATGTATGCTGACTCTTCTGTTCAATAGCCTGTGATATATAATCCATCTATACATGGTTAAATAAATCACAAAATTCCAACTTCAGTGAAAATATGTAGATATACATGTAAATATGTGGATAAAACATATTGTATAGATAGAATACTCGTTGCTAAATAGAGAATTAGTTCAGAGACAGATTTGATATTTTAGTCTTATCCTCCTGCATAAGGCCTAGGAAGATAAATTCGATGCCATCTTCAGCTGGATTTAGAAGGACTCAAAGAATTGTTCTGGCATAACCCTTAAAGCTTAACTGTGTGTAACAACTTCATATTCTTCACTTTGGCAAAAGTTACTTCTGCTTGCATGGATTTAGTGACACAGCAAAATGTCACTGCTGCTTCTGCTTGTGTAAAGATCCAGCATCTCAGGGAGAAAATGTGGCTGTGCTGGAGTCAGAATGAATTTTGCAGTATTTAAGCATTATTCCTTGCATTTTCAAGTTTGGGCTGAAGACAAATGGCTGAGGCTTCTGACTAAGCCCTGGCTCGAGGGAAAAGAGAAAGAAGCATTGATAGAATTTGCAAATCCTTCAGAACATTATACCTTAGGCAGAGAAAGGAGTGGGTCCATTGGTAAAAAGATTCATTTTAGGAAACAGGTTTAAGCTCATTGAAGCACACTGGAATTTTTCTAATGATTTATTTTAATGGTTTAAAATTGTTTAAATGGCTTAAAATGATTTCTCTTATATAAGTTTTGGGTTCAATGGTATGATCTTAAAAAGTTCCTGACTATGTTTGACCCCAGAGGTGTGAAAAGATACATCACATTTCTCAAACAATTTCACTAAGGAAAAAACTGTGCACATCAGAAAGGCCAAAACATTTTTGTTTGACATACTCAGAGCAAACTTCCTCACTTTTGCATGGTGAGATGATATCCCTTTCCACTACACCCACAATCAGCATGAATCAGTTTAAAAGAGGCTACACACACAACCAGATTTTTCGAGAGGGTCAACTGAAAGGGGAACAGTTTGGGTTTTTTGCACAATGCATAAGCTGCATATTCAGCTGACACTGAGCAGCACGTTCAGCAGGAGAAAGAAGTTGAAAATGGAAAAGAAAAGAAAAGAAAAGAAAAGAAAGAAGAAAAGAAAAGAAAAGAAAGAAAAGAAAAGAAAAGAAAAGAAAAGAAAGAAAGAAAAGAAAAGAAAAGAAAAGAAAAGAAAGAAGAAGGAAAGAAAAGAGAAAGAAGAGAAAGAGAGAAAGAGAGAAAGAGAGAAAGAGAGAAAGGAAGAAAGAAAGAAAGAAAGAAAGAAAGAAAGAAAGAAAGGAAAGAAAGAAAGAAAGGAAGAAAGAAGAAGAAAGAAAGAAAGGAAAGAAAGAAGAAAGAAAGGAAAGAAAGAGAAAGAAAGAAAGAAAGAAGGAAAGAAAGAAAGAAAGAAGAAAGAAGAGAAAGAAGAAAGGAAGGAAAGGAAGAAAAGAAGAAAGAAAGAAAGAAAGAAGGAAAGAAAGAAGAAGAAAGGAAAGAAAGAAGAGAAGAAAGAAAGGAAAGGAAGGAGAAAGAGAGAAGAGGAAAGAGAGGAAGGGAGGAAGGGAGGAAGGGAAAGGAAAGGAAGAAAAGAAGAAAGGAAGAAAGGAAGGAAGGGAAGGAAGGAAGGAAGGAAGGAAGGAAGGAAGGAAGGAAGGAGAAGGAAGGAAGGAAGGAAGGAAGGAAGGAAGGAAGGAAGGAAGGAAGGAAGGAAGGAAGGAAGGAAGGAAGGAAGGAAGGAAGGAAGGAAGGAAGGAAGGAAGGAAGAGAAGGAAGAAAGGAAGAAAGAAAGAAAGAAAGAAAGAAAGAAAGAAAGAAAGAAAGAAAGAAAGAAAGAAAGAAAGAAAGAAAGAAAGAAAGAAAGAAAGAAAGAAAGAAAGAAAGAAAGAAAGAAAGACTTTCTTATCAAGTTCCTTCCAGATCATTCCTGAAGTACACTGAAGCTTTCACTGCCATTGTCTATACAGTACTTGCCTGCTTTGTCATTAAAGGGTGAATCAATCATCACAGATCCTGAATTCACTGAAAAAATATTGGTTAGTGGAGCTGTGCCAGCTCAGGGAAAAATGGCCCATTGACTTCTCTCTCTCAGTGACAAAGGGAAATGTTCTTTCAGTAAAAGGCAGAATTGATGGCCTTTTCTTGTTGATTATGAAGGTCAAAAGGCTGAAGGAAAAGTACAGCAACTGGACAGAGAAAAACTATCTAGGCTGAAGAGCCCATGAACTGCCAGTGGCACGAGATGTTTTGTTTTGTTTGCACTGACACCCTCAGTGAGGTTCACTGACCACCCCTCCAGCCTTATTCACCCCATACCCATAAAAATGTAACAATGGTGCTCACTCACCTCTTGCTACAAATACAATTCTAAGTTTGAGAGCCTCATTCTGATCTTTCAGATCAATAAAACACCCACAGCTCATTTCCATACACCAGGGCAGAGGTGCAGGGGCAGGAGGCATTTCCCAGTCTGACAAGCTGGGATTTACTGCTGTGGTGGGTATGTAGAGTCACAAAATGGTTTGGGTTGGAAGGGACCCAAACCCCCCTTGTCCCACCCTCTGCCATGGGCAGGGACACCTTCCACTATCTGTGTGCTGTAACTACAAAGATACAGGCACAGACCGAAATTCTATTCATCCTCTAGTTTAGGTCACCCAGACCAACGAATATAAATCACATGGCACAAACTCTGCTGGCCTGTTTATCTAGGAAGCAGAACTTACAATTTCTGGCCCAAAGAAGAAGACAAGAAATATAAAAAATATTTACATGATGAAAAAACCCACAGCAAAAAACCAGGTAGCTCCAAACCCTGTCCATCCTGGCCTTGGGCACTTCCAGGGATCCAGGGGCAGCCACAGTTTCTCTGGGCACCCTGTGCCAGGGCCTCCCCACCCTCACAGGGAACAATTCCTTCCTTACATCCAATCTAAATCTACTCTCCTTTTCTTAAAACCCTTGCCTCTTGCCCTCTCACATACCCATGAACTGCACATTGTCCTCTTGGTACACTGAGATAATTTAATTGGGCCTCCCTGTTCCCCACTGAAGCAGGCAGCACATCTCACTGAGCAGCAGCACGCACATGCTGGTAGCCCATCTAAGACTTTATATTTTTAAATATATGTTGTAGAGCTTTTATCAGTTGTTTCCTTTCACATCCAGCTGCTTGATCTCTGTCCAGTGCTAGTCCTGTGCAGAAAGCCCTGTTCCATCCCAGCCAGGCTTCCTGGGAGCACAGAAACCAATCTTCTTAGGCAAATCAGTTTATGTGCAACTCTAAGCATGTGCTAATTTGAGCTGATTTATTGATGCCAGCATCCTGCCCAGTGTGTGTGACAGCAGCTGCTCTGCTTTAAAGGATTCAGGATCTGCCAGTGGGGGTAAACCACTCTGCATCCTGACATCCCTTCCCTTTTCCAGGCTTTTCTTCTGCGCCAGTTCTTGGGCTCCCTCATCTCAGCAACCACAACTGTGTCTGGCCTGGAGCTGATTCCCCTGGGGGAGCTTGGAAATTCTGCTGGCTTGGAAATCCTCATCTCCCACCCCCTAACGCCCACACAGGGTCAGGCACAACTGAGCCCCTCATGTCTGAACAACTTTTCTATTCAATTTCCTCCCCTTGGGAGTTCACAGCTTGACTAAGAGCTTATCTTTCATCTGGATGAAAAGAATTCCATCTGAATTTAGCAGCTTTTCTTACATCCAGCTTGTACTAGGGGGTTTGATCCAAAAACCTATGGCAGCTTTTCCAGTTTTCTCAAAGTGATTTGGATTGGGCTTTTAGCAACAGGATTCTCTTCTGATGAACATAATTTTCCCACAGAGGCTGATAAGGTGCACGCAGCCAAATCCTCCCAGGCTGTCCCTGCCACTCACAAGTTAAGCTAGGTGGCCCTGTGAGTACATCTAAGAGAATGACAAGTGTGATGCATCATTTCTTACAAGTGCTGTGATACTGCAACCTACAGAAGGGTTATTTGATTCACCCCAGGTAAAAAAACCCAGTCACTGATTGTGTGTTCTGATTTGGTGTGTTCTGACCCAGTAATTTCTTTCAGTAACCTCTTGATTCCACTAGTCTGCAGGAATCCCTAAGTAGAAACCAAGGATTCATTCAGCTCATGCCATTCAGCCTTATTGCAAAATCCATCAGTATTTATGAGTATTGTCCTGGAGATAAAGAGTCTCTGAAAGTTACTGCATGCTAAACAGGTAAGCCTTGATTCAAAGACACTTTTTAAAGAGAGCTTACACATTCATACACTTTCCTTACACCAAAATACTTCAGGAAAATCAGTTGGCTGCTGGTTTTCTTGGCACATGAAGCCATAGAGAGAAAAGCACATTAAACTTTCTATTCATGCACAGGATGGCTTCCAGCCTTAACATTTGGATGCTGCAGCCCACAGCTCTGCACCATGGAATAATCACAGAATGGTTTGGGTTGGAAGGGACCTAAAAGCTCACCCAGTTCCACCCCCTGCCATGGCAAGGACACCTTCCACCATCCCAGGGTGCTCCAAGCCCTGTCCAACTTGGCCTTGGACATTCCAGGGATCCAGGGACAGCGACAGCTGCTCTGGGCACCTGTGCCAGGGCTGAGCAACCTGACAGTAAAGATTTCTTCCCAATCTACCTTCTTGCATTTTAAGCTGAAACCTTATGTAGGAACCCCTGAGGGAGCTGGGGGTGCTCAGCCTGGAGAAAAGGAGACTCAGGGCTGCCCCCATCGCTCTGCACAGCTCCTGAAAGGTGCCTGTGCTCAGCTGGGGCTGGGCTCTGTCTGCAGCAGCACTGACACACCCAGAGCACACAGCCTCGAGCTGCACCAAGGGAAATACAGGTTGGATATCAGGGAAAAGTTTTTCAGAGAAAGGTGATAAAGTTCTGGAATGTTCTGCCTGGGGAGGTGGTGGAGTCCCCATCCCTGGGTGTGTTTAACAAAGCCTGGATGTGGCACTGGGTGCCAGGGCTGAGTTGAGCTGTTGGGGCTGGGTTGGACTCGATGAGCTTGAAGGTCTCTTCCAACCAGCTCATTCTGTGAATTCTTTGAATCAATGACTTCTGTACTCAGTCAATTTATGAAAGATTATGATACCCATTAGAATAAAAGGAACAACACAAACATAAGTTATTTTTAAAGAAGAAATTATTTTTCTTTCAAATTAATTCTGCTTATTTCTTAAAACAAAAAATTAAAACCAATGAGAACAATATTAGATTATTCAGCAACAGGATTAGTTGATCTAGATTATAGATGTTCAGTCCTTTGAATGGTACACATTTCCCTTGGGTTTACTTTCTTCTGTATTTCCTTCATAACTGAAATCTACCTTGGAAGAGACCCTGGCCCTAGAGAACACTTGGCAATGTGCTTGGTGGGAAAGTGTAATATATCAAATATTAGTAAGTAATGACATTAATTCCTTCAACAAGTTGAAAAGGGGAATCCAAATCAAAGAGCAACCTTGGCTTCTTCCAAGAGGAGGAGAGCTGAGTGTGCTGAGGACATCTGAAAATCAATCCTGCCATATCCAAATCCACAGAGCTCACCATCAAATCATACTTCCCATTGCATGGCACCTTCAGGCTCCCGGGATTCTTTATGGAATCAAAGGAATTCTGACCAGATCTTTGTGGGTGTCTGTCCAGTGGGGCACAGCTGAAGAGATTTGTCAGGAGTATCTGCATCTTGCTGTATGACAGAAGGAGGAACATTAAAGTACCTGACAAACATGGATATCTCCCTGCCTTTTTTCATCTTTCTAGATCCCTGTTTCTATCTCCAGGCACCCAAACCTGTCAATAATTCAGGTCATATGCATTTGCAAATAGAAAACAACAATAATAGACAATATCTCTGTGTGCTGTAACTACAAAGACACAGGCACAGACCTAAACTCCATTCATCCTCAAGTTTAGGTCACCCAGACCAACCAGAGCATAAATTGCATGGCACAAACCCTGCTGGGCTGTTTATCTGGGAAGCAGAACTTACAGTTTCTGGCCCAAAGAAGAAGACAAAAAAAAGATATAAAATATTTACATGATTAAAAAACCACAGCAAAAAACCCCAAAGCAAAGCAAACCAAACTTCAAAAGTGTCTTCAAAGTAGATGAAAACATTGTCAATTTACAATTATATAATATGTCATGCAAAATGCAAATAATGCTGAAGAAAAACTGCTTTGGCACGAGTCATTAAAGAGCCACAGCCTCATGAACCAGAGCCAGGGCTCTTCTTGCAGGCAAGAACAATTTCAGATTTTCCTGGCCATCCTTTTTCCAAAACAAATAGCTGTGAAATTCCTATTTCCATGACTTCAGATACTGTTGGATCTATATTAACAGTAAAAAGTCATTTTTATATTTTCTTTTACAGAGGCTGGACCATATGAAAATCCCTTAAAAAAAACAAACTACAAAGTGTGGATTCCATCTTGCCAATAGATCAGCTGGTAGAGCTCTTCCAACCTGAGTAAGTATGTAAGAGCTAAGCCATGCCAAGTAGTGGCTGGCACAGTTTTCTACCCTCCAGAGCAGGAATTAAACAGGGACCAAGTTTTTGAACTATTCAAGTTTCCAGTTTTGCTGCAACTCTGCTTGCTGGGCAGACAAACTTTGCTTGGCCCCTCAAAAATATTTAAAACCACTTCCATCAACTGTCCCCATGGTTTGATTAGTGGTATTTAAAGGGTCTTTTGTAAAGATTAGTGCTATTTAAAGGTCTTTTACAAACTTAAAAAAATATATATCTTCTTGTCAAATTGAGATGAAAATCATACAAACCCATCAGTTTTATTGCACATTCCCAATACTCTGTGACCTTGCACTGTGAAGAATACAGACAGCTCTGTGTGCTAGGCTGGTAAATAATAGCTCTGAAAACTGAAAAATCAGTCTTAGGAAAGCTCAAGTCTGATCTTAAAAAAGGAAACCCTCATCTACACTTGAATCTACATTCAGAGGGTGAGACATTCCCCAAATGTTGAGATGTCGACACCAAATACCCCAAGTTTCGCACTAAAATGTTGACAAACTCAGCTAAAATCATGGCAGAGAAGGAAGAGTTAAGTGCAGCTCAATAAATATCATTATCCCCAGCAGGAGGAAAGTAGGGCCAAGCATCACCTTGCCCAACAGCAGCTCCTGATCCCAGAATGGCTCAATTTCAGTCAGAGCTGCTGGTGACGCAAATTAATAAGGAGATGAATGAGTTGGCTGCTGTTAAAGGGTTGGCTTGTTTGTCAGCATGAATGCCTCGTAAGATTAAAAGATCTCATCCCCACTAAAGGCAGGAACTTTGTTATTATGAGTTACAGAAAGCACATGAGATCCCTTTCATTTTAATATAATACTCTGTTAATTCAAAATGAAGGATTTGGTTGATACACACACAGTTCAGCTTTTGATGTGCTGCTGAACATTATCTTCTGCTGTTGCTCATTTCTTCTTTTGTTGTGAAAATAATAAATCCTGTATATCTGCTCAACCCTGCTCATCTTTATAGTCTTCTCTTTTCTGTTTTATTTTTTGTTGTTTTTGTTTGGTTGGTTTTTGGGTTTGGTTTTGTGTTTTTTTTTTTTTTTTCTTTTTGTTGTTTTGGGGGGTTTTTGGTTGGTTTTGGTTTGGTTTTGGAGGGGTATTCTATTTATTTGGGGTTTTGTTTGTTTGGTTTTGTTTTTTTTTAATTCTATCACACGTATTTATAGTGAATATTAAAAAAAAAATCATACTCCCTCTGCCCAAAGCTTTCATTTGGTCTCATGACTCTGTTTCCTGTCTTGAATTAACATCAAACAGTTTGTGAAGACAGTGGCTCATCAAAATCACTTGGAGTAATTTCAATTTCACACTGATCACACAGATCTGAAACCTCTCCAAGCAGAGATTTTCATCATAACAGAAAATTTGGGCTCCTGTTGGGGTTGTTGAGATTTCAGCTCTGTCTCTTGTTAGTTCTTGGAATAGATGTGTCATGGGAGCTTACCTACAAAATTGAATTGATTGCAACAACGATTCAGGATTAAACAAGATTATTGCATTTCCTTCCAAGTAGCTTTTTTTTCCCTTTTTTCCATTTTTATTTTTTTTCCCTCTCTTCTCTTGTACTTTGAACAGTATAAAATCAGTTCCTGGTTTTTTTCCACCTTCCCACTGCCTCTTTTGCCCTTTCCTGATGTTGCTTTTCTGTTATTAATTCTCTTGAAGTGCACCTGGAGTCCTCAATCACGACCATGGGAGTGGTGATGACAGGCAGAGCACAGGTTGTGAAGCATCCCCACAGCTCTCCAATTCAAAAACAAAGGCACAGAAAATGCAGCAGAGAGACAAAAAGGCATTTCTGGAAATCTGTGAATGTGTCTCAGCTCTTCTGAATATTCTGGTCGTGCTCTGTTCATGTTTTTTGTCTGTATTATTGCCCATACACCAATTTGAAAATGTCTTCTGCAGATTGTGAGATCACTGGCAGAGATGAAACCTCGTTCTTTGCATATTTGGAGCCATTATAGAAATACAAAATGTTAGTTGTACATAAAAAAAAAAATTTTGTGATAAGAAAATATTTACTCCTTTCAACTAATCTGTAAAACATTGCCAAGCCAATTCAATACATGATTGTGAGGTCATTCTTCCCAGATTTTCTTCATTAGGGAAGAATATTAAATGCTTTAAGTGTTATGTACATAAATTCAACATTTTTTCATATTTTCAGAAGTACATTTGGTTAGCCTAAAACTCTTTGGACATGTGTTCAATAAGACACATGTTGCATCCTGTGGTGATGAATGATCTGAAAAAGACTCTCACCACAGGATGGAATTTTTAAGCAATCTCAATGATGCTTATTCTTAAACAAAAAGAGGCTCCTGGATATCATGCATGAATATTAATTTTTCTTCTGAATAGACTTATAGGTCTAGCTTATAAGTTAGGTGTAACTTCCATGGCCTGTCCATGGCAGAAGGCAAATCTTGGTGACCTCCAGTGTTCTCTCCCAGGCTGAGTGACTTGGAGTCTTGGATGCTAAATTTATTCTTCAGCGCCTGCTCTTACTCAGAAAATAAAATTCTCTCCATTTTTTTTTCCTAGCTTAGAACTTAATAAAATAATGCACACTGCCAGGATGCAGAATAAATGCCCGATTTTCCCTGAGAGGATTCAAAACCTTCTCTTTCTCCAGGAGAATGCACTGCAACATATTATGAATTTGCCAGGGTAAAATGTGGAAAGGATATCCCTGACCTCTTCCTTTTGGGTTTGTTTCATTTCATATAATGGAATTAAAGATTAGACTGGAGGGAGAGGGAGGAAGAGAGTGAGGGCGATTTTAAATCTCTAGCCTAGGTGGTTCCTGACTTCATCTGGGAAAGTTCTGATTTGTGTTTTCTGCTCCAAGGAATGTTACTGTATTTTATACAGTATAGAGATAAAAATAAAGAGAATAAGAAAAATTTATTCTAATTTAAATCTTCAGACTTTTTCTCACACCTCTACTGTATTTTTTTAAATGAAATATGGCTAAATTCAGCCCCAACTACACTATAAAGCCAAATCTTATCCTTCCTGATATCCCTAATTTAGAATATCTGTCTACAAATATTCTGTTACAGCATGTTTTTAGATATGTGCTCTTCTTCTCCTTCATATTACCAGAATAATTTTCCAGCAATAATATCCTTAAGCAGCAACCAATTTTCAACAAGCATCTCAGCATTATCTGATTTCCTATTGAGAGACTGTTATGGTACTTAATAATGAGGTGAACAGGAATATATTTTAATATATATTTGTTACATATAACATCAAATATTGGCGTTTCTATCCTTTGAAGATTAAAAAAAAAATAGATAAAATCAGGAAGGAGATGCATCAACTCAGGCTGCAGACTGGGAGATATTTGTCCTATAAAAAACAGCAGAAAACACACAGGGAGCCAAACGTTGTTTCCAAGGGGGAAAGTAAGCAGCTCTTAAAATGCTGGCACAAAGCTCTCTTCTTTTTAATTTTCACACTCCTCTCATCTTTTAGAAAATATTGCACTAGGAAATGCTGGACTTACTTAAAAAAACATTGCAGTAGTGCTAATCCTGGCCTCCTTAGCTGCAGAAAGGCTGGAAAAAGCAAAACTCTTCTCACAAGATGGAACATGCTTTACTCATCTATTTGCTCATCAAGCTTAATTTATCCTTCACTGGAAGAGTTGATGCAAAGTTCACTTTCATCTCAAAACAATCCTGACAGGCAGGAAAAATCACAATAATTTTTTTTTTAATTCTCCTGCTTCTCATTTAAGATAAAACATTTTGATGATTTTGTCATCATACTTTAACTCCTTATTTTCATTAAATGTTAGTTCCTCACTTGCCTTTGCATTCCCTAATATTCTCTGTCCTAAAGCATGCAGATGAGGATTCACATCTTTATAAACCTTCACACCCTAAGCAAGACACCTCAGGGGCCTTTTTATTTTTTCTGTCAAAGGCAAAAATAACTATTTTAGAGTTTGATCTTCTTGCCCAAAGGTAGCTGCCTGCTTTAGGATGCAACCAGCAGCACCCTACAGTCACTTGCTTTTTTCTTTTACTAAAAGAAGAGCCTTCAGTGACTCACTGTAACAATTTAAATATCTGCACTGTAGAGTTTGGACAGGCAACCTCATCCCTGACATCAGACTTGGATAATGCTCAGGTCATTCAACAAAAAATTGGGGAATATCTGAATCTATCAATAGCTTCCTTTTCCCAAAACACACCAGGTTTATTTTTGAGGAGGACGAAATCCCTGCAGAGCCAATCCCAGTGATGCCAGCAATTGTTCACCTCCCCCAGGAACACGAGACAACAGCAGCCCCCAGCTGCCCACAGAGCACAGGAATATCCAGAACCTTCCACCTGAGGACAAACCAACAAACCAGCCCCCAGCACAGCCCAGGGAGGGAATTCTCTTCAGAGCCTCCCGTTTTCCCCAGTGTTATTTATTGCTCCTCATTTTACATCAGCTCACTTGGAGGATGTAGCTCCCTCAATTTGCTTTACACAGACATTTAATTTATTTCCTCCTATTTCCACTTTTTTCCACCAAAACAAACCCTCAGGTGGCATTTGGGGACATGGGTTTGTGGAGGACTCAGGTTAATGGTTGGATTTAATTACTTTAGAGGGCTGTTCCAGACTAAATGAATCTATGATTGGATGTGTCTCATGTTTAAAAGCCTGGCTGTAAGAATTTGGGGGTTTATTTCAATTTTTTTCCTCCCTGTGTACTCTTTGTATCCAACAAAAAGCTGAGCAGAACAGTCTGCTGTCCTCAAGGCTTAATCCTGCTCCATTGCTGCAGCACAAGGGTAGGATTTTCATTATTATGCAGAACACAAACCAGCCAGAAGAGTTCTTTCTGTGGTCAAAAGTTGGAGCCACAAATTGCAGGGGAATGCAAAGAGTGACTGTTCAATGGAAACTTAAAGCTGTAATAGCAGGTCACAAAACTTCTTCCAGCATAACTAGAATTTTGTTGTCACACAAAATTGCCCAAACAATTATGACACTGTCAGGACAAGTGGTGTTGTCAGAGTAGGACAGAAAATTTAGTGGTTTTTACTTTCCCACTCATGTCAGTCATCGATTTTTTTTTTCTTCCCCTCTTATCAGCTTCTCTCTAGTGACCTATTTATTAGATAAACAAGATTCCTCTCCTTTAACTTATTTTTTTCTTTTAATTGCCTGTGATTATTAGAGAAGCACTTGTTTCCAGTTGCTGTTGGAGCAGTCTCTCAGCTAAACACTGTGGTTAACCCTCTTTATATTACAGTAATTTTACACATGTCAGAAATGCCAATAAAACACAAACAGGTAGCTACAAGCTTCTGTCTAATTTATCACATGCTGTATCCACAGTGTAAAAGGAGTTTTTCCCTGTGAGAGCTGAAAACTGGGAAGCTGATGACATTTAAAGAGGAGCTTGTGTTGTCTGGGAGGGATGTGCTTTTAAATTGGAAATGTTGGTAACTGAGACCTCTGAAGATATGCAAAGAGTTTATGTGTTCATAGATTGTCAGCTTCCATTAGAAAAAGATTTTGTTATATCTAAAAGTCTCTAAATTCAGCAGATAATCCCTTCACGATCTCATCTAAAAGACCCATTCTATCTTTGAGCCAGCAAAGGTATTATTAGATTTTTCAACCCAAACTGAAGTCCTGCATTAGGTGATTTAAACTTCTTTATAGGCACAATTCCTAGAAATTAAATATCAAGTAGTTTGCATGGTCAAATGATTTGCAAAAGTCAGAGACAGGAACTGTGAGATGTAGAAGACCATCTGGAAGAGTGTGAAAGGCTTAGGGGCATCAAGAGTCCTTGGGGCTGTTGGAGTGAAGGGAGACATTGCAGGGAGGGGGAGATTTGACCGCTGCATCCTGATTTTCACACCACCTGCCCACATGTCAGTGCTGGATCAGGGGTTTTACACTGCTCATCCTCACAAAAACTCCACCTGCACGAATTGCACCTCAGGGAGCTCCTTCAGACCCCCTGACACCAGTGGTGAGTTATGACCCAAAGCTTTGACCAAGTTTTCCTAAATTGTCCTCAAGATCCTGGTGATAAAAACCCCCAGTTTAAACTATCACAGCCCAGGAATTATAAAAACAACAACAAAAAAAATCAGCAAAACAGTTATAATATACAAAGGATGTATTTCACCTGAGGACATAGTGATGTCTCCCAGCCACCCTCCCTCAGCATCTCTGGACTGTGACATTTTACTCCCTCATTCACAAATAAATTAAGAGTCAGCACCGTGCACAGGATGTTAAAAGCAGCTCTGCTGAGAAGAGATTCCTCTGTGAAATTTCCCTGCCAACTCACAACTGCAACCCAAACACTGATAGCACTGGTAGACAGCAGTGCCATGGCCTGGCTAGATAAACTAAGATTAAATGGAAACCAGTGACTTGAAGCTAATGGGACTTGGAGTCACTGCTTAACTGGCAGAGGCCCTCAGCAACCTGAAGATTGAACTGGAGGACTGATATTGATTCCTTAAAATGAATACCAGTAATAAAAAATAAAATATAAAAAAAAAAGTGTACAAGCAACGAGACAGGATAGGAAGCGGGGGTGGAGCAGATGGGGGATATGGTGGAGAGAGACCATCTTGAGCAGGAACAGGCAGTTCTGAGGAAGGAGAAAGCTAAATTATCCATCTTCAGCCAGTCTGTGATGTCTGATAGATGTTTCATGAGAGTTATGCAACTCAGTAATTGCTGTTATTTTTTTTTTCTTTTGGTTCCACGCTGATTTCTATTAAACCATTCAGCAAATGCGAATTTCAGAGCCGCTTGTCCAATTAGTCACAACATTTCACGGGTATCTCTGCTAGTGAGCAGAGCCTTCAGCCTTTGCTCATCCTCAGCAATGCTTTTACCTCCTAAAACAAGGCCTTGTGCTTCCCAGGGCAAAGCTGCTAGGATCTGCCTTTGACATTTCACCATGCACAAGCACTTTGCTTAGTGTTGGGGTCGATTTCAAAAAAGATGGGCCCTGTAGGTGATACTCGTCATAGAAAATGGGCAAATTATCCACCAATCTAACTTTTGACAGATGAAACAAACATCTTTGTTTATAACACTTAGAGAAATATTATATTTTCTGGGAAAGGGAAATAAGAAATTAGTATTTTTCTACTTTAACTAATTTAGATGTGGCTGTCACCAATATGCTGTGTTCCTCCTGAAAGCTGAAATAAACCCTTGCTAATTCTAACTGCCAAAAAAACCCCATCCCAAAACCCTTTTTTTTCAGATGCTTGAAAGCAAAATATTTTTTTTTTAAAAAAGGAACTGTTCAATAGAACATATTAAAACAGCACTATTAAGTCTGATAGCAGCATGCAATTCAATCTTTTTTTGCAGGTAGATATTGCACACAAGAATGATGACTTAATTGGCATAAAGAGAATGTCTAATCTATTGTAAGTTTTAATAATTCCTAGTTTATTGAATTGAGCAGTGAACATTAATTTCTTTATTCTACTTTTATGATGCATGATACCGTAGAAATGGCATTTTATGATATTTCAATTTCTGCCATCTGTACTGTTTGTAATGTACCTGACCTCAATTTATTTATCTGTAGAACAAAAGGAATGGTTCTGCTTCTTTTCTCCTTTTTCTAAAAAGTAATATTCCACTGATGAGAGTGTTATATAGGAATCACTCTTAGAGAATTTTTTTGTACATTTGCATTTTAATTATGAAAATATCACCGTGATTATTTGCAATTATTCCAGGACAGGATTATTTTCACAAGCTCGTTGGATACATGAAACGCGAGGGATGTGAAGTACACCTTCCTTCACAAAAACTCCTCAACATAATTTCCAGTAGTTGATCACAGGATAAAATTTATGCCTCCATTACTGCCTGACTTTGTTCCTTTTCACACCACAAGAATGTGGAAGTTGTCCCTGCCCATGGCAAGGGGTGGGAACTGGATGATCTTTAAGGTCCCTTCCAACCCAACCCATTCCATGATTCTGTGATGATTCTGTGGAGAATGACCTGAGACAGAAACTTGCATTTCTTAGGGACACAAAGCCAGGGGCTCAGCTTTACACAGAAGATGTTAATACATAAACTTTGTGTCTGCATTGATGTTTTGCTCTGGGATTTCATGGAAACCTGCACACTAAAGTAGACGAAGACTTGGAGTTCGGTCAGTGTCTCCTTCCAGGGTTCAAAATGTAGGAAATTGTGTTTTCTTGAGTAAAATGCTTTGTTCAATTTTTTTCCCTCTTTCTTTCCAGTTGAAAGAAAAAATTCTGAATAACGTTCAAACCATTTTAGTAAGAAAAAGTAATTTCTTTTCCCAGGGTAACACAACACTCTAAAGCAAGCTTTCACCATAACATTTCATGGAAAAAGTGGTCCCATTTTACAGTTATCTGATTTCTTGGGGTTCAGGACAGACAGAAAGATAATTGCTTGTGTTTCACACCTCATCCACAGAGCAGGAAGGACAGTGCTCACCTAATCAGCTGCAATTTAACACTCATCTTTCAGTTTACTGAGCTGTCCTGTATTTACTCTGCCCTAGTCAACTCCAGCTTCAGAAACATAATTTTAGTTTCTTCCTGAACCTTCTAGTGTGCTCATCACTTCAAAAATTAACTACTTTGTAAATATTAATTAACTTACCCTTGCTGGGAGGCAACATGTGTCCATTCTACCAAGGGGGAGCTGAAACACAAAGAGATAAAAATCAAGTAAATACAAATAATAAGGATTGTCCGGCCTGAAACACCTAGAATATTTTTTCAGGGTACTTATCCCTATATCCTGGGTTATTTTTGTTCCAAGCACAGACTCAGTGGCTTTGGCTGCTACAGACTCCTGCCAGTCACCACGTGTGATGTGAAGGTGAGAGACCTGGAGGTGAGGGATGCTCAATTAATGAACATCTGTGCAAAGTTTGGTGTAAATGACTTGCTGGGCATCACCTAATTGAAGGCAGAGAAAGAAATCTCATTTATTCCCTGCCCTCACCATGAGGATGTGTCCCCTTCCTGCTGTCCCTGGGCTTGCTCAGCCCGGCTGCTGACAGAAAAAGAGGATAAAGTCTGACAGACAACCTCCTCTGAATGCAGCCATGGTGTATTCCCAGAATTCCATCATACTTGTGGATTAAAACAGAATATTGCTGGAAAAAAAAAATGTATGTGCTTAAGTAATTAAAAATTGTCCCATAGTTTAGACTAACATGATAACAGAAATTTGGCTGTGCAGGTAGCAGAGAGTCAGATATTTTAACTACAAGTTTTGCCTGATTTTGCCATGGTAAAGATGGGCTGTCAGTAATGCTCTGTCTGCCCTGTGATTTCCTCCTTGGCAGTCACTCACCACACTCCATTTCCCTCAGAAATATTGCTCAGCTGACAGGCTCTGCCATCCCTCCATTGTCCTATTTACTTTTCTTTGAACAATATTTAATTTGAGGAGTTGGCAGAGTGTGGACACCTATGAGCAAATCATCCTAAACTGCCTTCATCACCACCAGAGGGAAAGAGGCATTTCCCAGGGCTCAGTTAATCTCACATATTTCATGATTATGTGTGAGGATGTAATGAACTGGAGCTCAGCTGCACCCAGCAGTGTCATCTTTGACTGCAAGATTTACGTGTCCCCATTAGCCCAGATGAATGTGGGTGATTTGCAATCCTGGAAAAAAAAAATCTGAAAACACAGCAATCCCCTGTGTCCCTGCATCCACATCCTTCAAATGGAGAGAGGGTTGGTATTTAGATAAACCAATATTTAGATAAACCAAGTAACTACAGGCACATCAGCCTGACAGTGGTTACGAGGAAAATAATGGTTGACACAAGATATAGCAGATAAAGACCTAAAACAAGATGCTATAAATCACATTTTCTTTTGAAAGTGATCCTATCAAGCTAATTTAATGCCTCCTTTCAGGAAATTGCACATTATTAAAGTGCATGCTGTCACTTTTGCAAACTGAGATTGCTAGAAGGCATTTTTTTATGCCATCACACACCATTTGGGCTAAAAATAAATAAATAAAAATCAGAATGATCTCTAACTCATAGTAAGAATATATAACAAGCAATAGAACAAGAGGAAACAGTATCGAGTTCTGCCAGAGGTTGGATAGTTGGAAAAAAATAGGTTTAGGTTGGATATTTGGGAAAAATCCTTCACAGAAAGGGTTGGCTTTGGCACAGCTGCCCAGGGCAGTGCTGGAGTCCCCATCCCTGGAGGGATTTAAACCTGTGTGGATGGTGGGGATGTGGCACTTGGGGACAGGGGTCAGTGGTGGCCTTGGCAGTACTGGGGAATGGTTGGAGTTGATGATCTCACAGAGTTTTTCCAACCTCAATAATTCTATTACCCTGTGATTCAAATGGGACAGAATTAGTTCAGACTTTGTTTCTCAGCTGGTTCAGAAACACTCAGCATAGAAAATGTTACTCTTGAAAGGATGTACTTTGGCAAAAAGGCCAGCATCCAAAAAGAGGCCTTTTTAAACAGGTACACTGGGCAAGTGTGTCACATTCACATTCTCTGGAAAAATCCCTTCACCCAGGATTTTCTCCTGGGAAGCTGAGAAGCCTCAGAGAAAAAGGAAAACAATTCTTATCTCATTTGCTTCTCCTGTGTTGTGCTCATGTTTGGAGATTGTTAACCCACAGGTGATTGCTCCATTGGATTCTGCTGGGAGTTGTTTTCACTCTTTGGCCAATCAGGGCCAAGCTGTGTCAGGACTCTGGAGAGAGTCAGGAGTTTTCATTATTATCTTTTTAGCCTTCTGTAAGTATCCTTTCTGTATTCTTTAGTATAGTTTAGCATAGTATTCTTTAATATAATATAGTATCATAAAATAATAAATTAGCCTTCTGAGAACATGGAGTCAGATTCATCATTCCTTACTGCCATGGGGCTTCCAGCAAATACAAATGTTCCAGTATGCAAAGCCTGGTGAGTCCTGCCTAAAATACTGAGTGAAGAATGCAGAAACCATCCTGGTTTTAAAATCCTACCAGGTAATAACTTAAAAGACCTTAAAAAGATTAACTACTGATGACAGTGTAGCTATTCTGGCTTAAATCAGATGATGATGTCCTTCGTGGATAAGTCTCTGATTCTCTTCAAAACACACCTGGCTGGAACTATATTTTGTTAATTTTTTTTCTCACAGGAAAAATAAAAAAGTTTGTTTGTTTTCCAAAGAAAGCTTTGTTTGATTTAAAGTTTGACAACAGGAAGATCAGTTACTCAGTGTAACCCCTCAAAGCCTCAGTATATATTTTTCTTATTGTGAGTGGATATAAATTTAACATTTTGGGAAACTCTAGTTATTGGACTTTCCTCCCTAAATTATTTGCTAAGAAAATATTTATGAAATATTGTAACAAATACTTTTCCTCTCAAAGTAAATACTGACAATTTCCTAGCCAAGTCTGCTTGAAACTTGAAAATGTCTAATTCAAAGCAGGTAATGTTTTAAAAACATTTGTCTTGTATATATTTAAGGTGGAACTGACAGGAGAGAGGGGGGATTTTATTTAGGACACAGCATCAAAATAAAGAATTTTGCTGTCAGTTATAGAAAGATGTAGTAGGAAGATGTGGAGCACAGAAATCTTTCCAGCCTTAGATATATTCTATAAACTGAACCCTTCACCTCTAGCTCTTAAAATATTATGGCAAATTTATTCTTCATTTCTATGACAGAGGTGTTCACATGGTGCATCATTTGAATAATATCTTGTCCTTCTTCAGTAAAAATATCATCCAGGCTCTGTCCAACAGGGCCAGAGCTTGTCAGACAGAGGCCAGAGCTGCCAGGGGCTGTTTTGGGCACGGAGCATCACAAGTCATCTCTGACTGAGCTGGGAACACAGGAGCCTCCTCAATTTGCTCTGAAGTGTTTTAAAATACAGAAACCTGATGGTTGCCAGGCTTCATTTTCTCCACCTGTCTGCATTTCCCCCCTGTTTGACATTTAGCAGTGTTGATGTCAAGGTGCTCTGTGTTTCAGGAGTTATTCTTAAATGTTCCAACTTGAACACAGACAGGAGCTCATTGGTAACACAAATCTCTGATTTCCTTCTTATTTTTATGCTCAGAGCCATCAGCCCTGTGCCTTGTACTTGTGGCATGCTTGAGAGAGTTAAGTTTAAATGCCTGCAGCAAGGCCTCAGAGTGGAATCAGAAGTCTTGGTGGAGCCACAGTGAAATAATAAAAAGATACACACCAGAACAGCTGTAGCCAATATTAAACACTCAGACATCAATTATTGATGAAATCTGCTCCTTGTGCCTGCATGAGAATGCTTTTTAGGATCTTATTATTTAGAATTCTTAGTAAGGCTTTGTCAAATAAATCCAGCTTCCTGCAGTCTGAGTGCCTCAGAAGCTTTAGCTTGTTTAATGTTTGGGTATTTTTTTAGCTTATCCAAACTCACTGACTCAAATAATCACAGCCTAAGCTGTGAATACAGGACCATATTCACAGAACCAACAAATCATGGAATAGTTTGGGTTGGAAGGGACCTTAAAGATCAGTTTGTTTCACCCCATGGGCAGGGATAATTTCCAACATCCCAGGGTGCTCCAAGCCCCGTCCAACCTGGTCTTGGGCACTTCCAGGGATCCAGGGGCAGCCACAGCTTCTCTGGGCAACCTCTGTCTCACCATTCTCCCAGTCAAGAGTTTCCACAGAATATGCAATTTAAATATACCCTGCTTCAGCCACAGCCATTCCCTCCCACCCTGTCACTCCAGGCCCTTGCCCAAAGTCCCTCTCCAGCTCTCTCAGAGCCCCTTTGGGCGCTGGAAGTTGCTGGAAGCTCTTCCCAGAACCTTCTCTTCTTCTTCTTCTTTGCTTCAAAAGATAATCTCACAAATTGGTGTGTACAAGCCTACAAATTGTAAAAAATTAAATATACACACAAAATTGTGGATTCATCTGGGCCAGATTCTGCATTACTCCAGTTAAATTCCAGTGATTTCCCCTTTCCTCTGGAGAGGAGCACAACAACGGGCCTGAGTCACTTCCCAAGCAGTTCCACATTTGAAGAAGCCAAAAGGCACCAGGCTCACGGAGCTGGTGATGCTTCACAGGCACTCATTGAGCACTCACTGCCAGTGAAAAAGGCAGAGCAAGCACTTGGAACCTGCTCTGCACGCCAGGGATCTCTGCCATGGAGTCCTTCAGCTGCTCCCACGCAGCAGCTCCCACCCCCTCACTGCAGGGCTCCCTCGGCATCATCTCCGTGAGTCACCAGGGCGCTGCCGCTCCTTCCGCAGCCGAGCATTGCCAGGGCCCCTGTCCATGGTGCTGAAGGAAAATCTGGGCTAGCATTTGCAATTTTACACCAAAAAGATAAAAAAAACAAAAACCCAAAAAACTCCCCCCCCAAAAAAAACAAAAAAACCAAAAAAAAAAAAAAAAAAAAAAAAAAAAAAAAAAAAAACAAAAAAAAAAAAAAAAAAAACCAAAAAAAAAAAAAAAACAAAAAACAAAAAAAAAAAAAACAAAAAACAAAAAAAAAAAAAAAACAAAAAAAAAAACAAAAAAAACAAAAAAAAAAAAAAAAAAAAAAACCACAAAAACACACACAAAAAACCCCCACAAAACCAAAACAAAAAAACCCCAAAAAACCTGAAAAAGTAACCAAAAACCCCCCCAAAACAAACAAACAAAACCAACAACAACCAAACAAACACAAATTTAAAAACCCCCAAACCAACCCCAAAAAAACTCCATTAAAACAACAACAGCATTCCAAAGATGTAATCATCTGGCACTGATTCATTTTTAGACTGGTTGAGGTAAAGAAAGATTTCCCTTCCCTTCTTTTAAACAAAGCAAAACAAAAAGACCCTGTGGAAAGCATGTTCTTACTAGTACAAATTTCAACTGGGGTCAAATCACTACTGCTGCAGAAAAGAGATGTGCAAGAATAAAATATTTATTCAATATCAGTGCATTGTAAGCTAAGCTAACTTATGACTGAAGGGTCATTTTGGCAAAATAATTATAATCAGTTATAATAGAGGATATTCTGAATTGTCTCCTGTTTCATTTCTGCACATCAGGAATATAAAGTCACTTTAATGTTACTGCACAGGGCAAGAATCCACAGTTCTGAGGCATTGGTGTTACAAAATGATACATGTTTTCTTACCAGAACCTCAGACAAAGATAATTACAATAAAAGATACTTGTGACAATTTAAAGAAAAAATTTATATAAACTCCTGATAAAATTCTTCACAAGGGGCCTCACCACTGGTGATATGACTCACTGCTTCAGTATTATCCATATTTTACTGGTGTCTAATCTGCCAATATATGGATTTTAATACAGAATTAACTGCAGATAGAAGATTTTGCATAGCATACTTATGAAGTTCCTATTCATTGATATACATTCATGACCTCAGGAGTGAAGCTCCTGCAATTCCTGCACCACTTATTGTCGAGTTTAAATTGGTTTCTGGAGCTTCCACGGGGAGAGAGCTTCTGTGCTCAAGTGGCCTCCTACAGACACGGTGCCAGATCAGGCAGGTTAATGAGACAGGCAGCCAGAAGTGAGAATAAAGAGAATAAAGGCAGAGCAAACAGGTTAACAAACCCTCACTGAGCTCTGTGCTGCTCCTGGGCCCTCCCCAGCCCCAGCCCCTGGGGCACTGCAGGCAGAGATTTCATCTCAATCAGGCAGCAGGAAAAAACTTCCACACCTGATCGTGGAAATCAGCCCCAAAACTCCCCCATTCAGTGCAGAATTGCTGAGTATCTGAGTAAATTCTCTCAGTTTATCTGAGGTAAATTCATCTCCCTCACTTGATCCCAAAAATCAGCCCCAAAACTCCCCCATTCAGTGCAGAATTGCTGAGTATCTGAGTAATTTCTCTGAGTTTATCTCCTCTACTTGATCCCAAAAATCAACCCCAAAATTCAGTGCAGAATTTCTGAGTATTTTGTAGAGAATTCCTGAGTAAACCATTCCGTGGAGAATTTCTGAGAATTTTGTAGAGGTCAGATAAACTCAGCTCACCCACTTGATCCCAAAGATCAACCCCAAAACTCCCCCATTCAGTGCAGAATTTCTGAATATCTGAGTAATTTGTCTCAATTTATCTGAGATCATGTAAAATGATCAGGTAAACTCAGCTCCCTTACTTGACCCCAAAAATCAATCCCAAAATTCCCCCATTGAGTGCAGAATTTCTGGGTATTTTGTAGAGGTCAGATATGTTGTATTGCAGCAAATGCATGATATTTGTACAAGATAAACTCATCTCTCCCACTTGATCCCAAAAATCAACCCCAAAATGCAGAATTCCTGAGTATTTTGTAGAGGTTTTGAGTATTTTGTAGAGAATTCCTGAGTAAACCATTCAGTGGAGAATTTCTGAGTATTTTGTAGAGGTCAGATAAACTCAGCTCACCCACTTGATCCCAAAAATCAACCCCAAAACTCCCTCACTCAGTGCAGAATTTCTGAGTATTTTGTAGAGGTCAGATATGTTGTATTCACTAAATGCATTATATTCTTACAAGACAAATGCAGCTCCCCCACTTGATCCCAAAAATCAACCCCGAAACTCCCCCATTCAGTGGAGAAGTTCTGGGTGTTTTGAAGAGATCAGAAAAACTCAACTCCCACATTTCCTTTCCAACCATGGTCTGGTTTCCTTCTGCATCTCCACCGCCAGTTCCCACCTCTGCCACACTTGTGTTTATTTTTTAAGCATTTTGGGAAAACATTACTTGTACCTCCAAATGCAACCTGACCCATGGAATTATGCTAAATTCCCAAATATTCCCTTTTATGCACTAGTTGTAGTAAACAACCCAATCAAACAACCCATAAAACAATCCAGTTTTATCCTACACAGCACACACGCTTTGCACCATGGTCTGCAAGCAAGTTTTGGGAGTCTCACAAAGGCACAAATCTAAAAGTGGAGAAATTCAATTGTCTGTAGGAAACACACCAGCACTTCAGGGTCTATCTGTGAGAATTGAAAGCCCAGGGAAAAAAAGGATTTCTGGGCAAAGGAAGCTGTTGCTAAGAGGGGAATGCTGAGTGCTTGGTTCCCACAGTAACACTCGTGCCACGCATGGCACAATTTCAGTTCAGACAACACACAAGTCCCCATAACATAAAACATGGAAATTAATCTCTCTCATCAAAGCCTACTCTGAGAAATCACACTTTGAGAGAAGTAAATAAAAATTTACATCCTCCCCAAATCCCAAAAGAGCCAAAGTGAGGGAGGGCAACAATCCAGTTGAAATAGCTGGGAAAAGTGTCCCAAAAGTGAATGGAATTTTATTTCCTCCTACTCTCCATTGCTGGCCCACAGTGTGGAGCCCCTGAGGTGTTTTCCTGGGCTATCCCAGCCCAGTTTCTCCCTGCAGCCAGGCAGCAAACTGAGCTCAGGGCTTTAACAAAGGTCTCAGGTCACTGCTGGGTGCAGCCTGACAGGATAAAGCAGAGCCAGCTGTCAGCCCTTCTCTCAGGTGTTAAGAAAATTAATCCACAAACACCAGGGGTTTATGTCCAAAAAGGAGACATGAGAGTCCTTTCTGGCTTTATTTGAATAAAAGGAGAGGCCATGGGGCATTCCCCTGGGATCTCTCCCATTTTTGGAGGACACAGCCTCCTTTTTATCCCAATTTCCCATCTGCATTTCCCTTCTCTCCTTCCCCATTTCTGAGGTCCTTGAGAGGTACAGACTTCCCAGAACACCTGATACCAAAGATTTCCCTCTAATGTACAACCCTCCCTTTTAATTTTTCATTCTTATGGAATTTAGGGGTTTTTCTTCCTCATTGTTTCTTTCATCTCTCAATGTTTAATTTTGTTTATCAGCAAACCTAAAGTTTATTTGTAAAAGCAAATATCTTCCTCCATTCATCAATCAGTGGAATCCTTCCTATTGTTTATTTTATCTCCCAAAGCTGGTTTTATCTACCAGCAGACCCACAGGTTGTTTGTAAAGCCAAATTTGCCATTCCTCTCAAAGGGAAATCCCCACAGAGCGGGTCATCCAGAAAGAACATTTTGCTTCTGACAAATAATGCCTTGGGGAATGGTCTGGGATGGCCCTGCTTTTGGACAATCCTAATTCACACAGCTGAGACGCAGAGCTGCACATCCCCACCCTACAGCACCTGGGGCAGAGGCTCCCCAGCCAGCTTGGAATTGCCTGGGAAAAGTGGTGGAAAAGGAGATGATCCCTGGGGAAAGGGAAATTTGCATCTAGAACAGAGCCAGGATGGGGAAAGACAAGGGAGGGAGCACAGAGTGCAGGGCAGGGAATCTGAGAGGTGCAGGCAATGAAGCAAATGGGAAAGGAGCTTCTCTGAGGAGAGTTTCCAGTCAGAAAACCATCAGGGATGGATGGAAAACAAGCCTGGATTCAAGGAACCAGCTGTGATTGAGCAGCTGCCTTTGTCCGCTGCACTTACTGGGGTTTTTATGACTATCCTGTGTCGCACACATCTTTTTATGAAAATCCTTCCTTTAGGATTTTTCCTCCTGAGAAGCTGAGAGGCCTCAGGAACAAAATGTAAACAATGGTTATCTGCTGCTGTGGAATGCAACAGGTGGATTTTTGATTAGCCCATCTTAGATGTTTTTTAATTAATGTCCAATCACAGCCCAGCTAGCTCAGCTCTCTGTCTGAGACACAAACCTTTGTTATTCATTTCTTTCTATTCTATTCTTAGCCAGCCTTCTGAGAACCTTTTCTTCTATTCTTTTAGTATAGTTTTAATGTAATACATATCATAAAATAATAAATCAAGCCTTCTGAAATATGGAGTCAAATCCTCATCTCTTCCCTCATCCTCGGACCCCTGTGAACACCGTCACAATCCTGTTTTCTCACGACATTTGTGCATTTTAGTTCAGAAATATTATGGCATAATGAATCTTGACTTTTACAGTTCTTTTAATCTCCTTATAAAATATTGCTGTAGAGACAAGTCATGTCTTTTCTGTGTTGAAACCCTGGGTAACTTTTCCAGCCATTGTAAAATGCTGCTTATCAGGGATTTACCTGCTCAGAAAAATTCTGTGGGGCCATTTTACAGCTCCTGGTTTCAGCTGCAGCTCAGGCACAGCCAGTTTGGTTATCTCCCAGTCATGTTCTGTGGCACAGGACAGATAACATCTCAAAAAACAACACAGGCAATCCAGAGGCCTGGACCCATCTGAATAGTCTGAGGTGAGGATCAATGAGAATTCTGAAACCATTAAAAGCTTTGTGAGATGGATGCACTCGGCACAAACTTTCTCTTGCAGAAATGTGTGATAAAGGATAAAGCTGTTGGAATCTCACACCTCCAGGACTGAGGATCCCCGAAAGTCACCGTGATCCACCCCTATGGGGGGCATCGGGAGTCCTGGAATGTTCCAGAAGTGTCTGGTGGCTGGACTTTGATCCTACACAGGAGACGACACCTGTATGAGGACAGGAGGGTTTCACCGGGGTGAATGGTGAAGGGATCGGGTTAATTAGGGGAGTGAGACACAGGGTTTAGGATTTCTGTACAGGGGGGTTTAGAGAAGTAAGATGGAGGAATTGGGGTGTCATGTCCTTCTTCTTCTTCTTCTTCTCCTCCATCTTCTGTGGTGATGGTGGCACTTTGGGATTGGTCATTACTGAAAGTGCACCGACAATAAGAATAAAAGGATTGGGGAAAAATGATAAATATTGTACACGTAACAATGGGTATAAAGATAGGTGACTGCCGGAGGGCAGCACAGTGTGCTCATGGCTGGCTGCTGAGCAGAGCTCTGTCGGCTGGAAAGAAAATCTTTTAGATAAACAATTAATAAACACAAGACCGAAAGAAGAACTGAAGCCTCTTCTCGTCCTTTGATAGCGCGGGCGCTTGGCCCCAAAGCCACCACGGGCCTTTCCCCGGCCCTTCAAACAGTCGAAAAAGACCAACATGATGTTAATATAAATAATGATGCTTCCTCCTGAACACAAAATGCTGAGGAGGTATAAGAAAAAAAAAATCATAAAATAATCAGCACTGAAGTATTTCTTTAAGAAGGAACAGAGCTTTCAATAGCTTGATTGCAAACCTAAAATCCCACAGCTTTGGAAGGAATAAGAAGAAAGTGAAAGCAGAAAATGAAAGAGCAAGGTGCTCAGTAGGGTTGAATTTAATAATGTAGAAAAACCTCCCAAGTAAGAAACACCAATCCTGAAAGGAAAAATAAAATGTCACTGCAATCTAAAATACTTCATCAATAATAGATGCAATTGACTCTGAATGAGGTCTGGTGGCTCATTTTTTTTGCTGTAGAAGTGCTGTAAATGCAGGTTACCTCCTGCAAGCTGCCCTTGTCACACACAAGAGAGAGATTCTGCTGCTCAGCTCCAACAATCTGAGGAGTCTCTGAAGAGCCTGCCATCACCCCTGAGCCCCAAAATAAAATAAAATAAAATACAAAAATAAAAAATTTTAAAAATAATATAAAATAAAAAATAAAATTAAGTTAAAATTAAAAGAAAAATAAATATAATAAAAAATAAAAAAATAAAAAATGAAAACAAATATTAAAATAAAACAAATAATAAAAATTAAAAAAAAAAAAAAAAATAAAAATTAAAATAAAAAAAAAAAAATGAAAATAATAAATATATAAAAAATAAAAAACAAATAAAATTAAAAATAAATAAACATTAAAATATAAAATAAAAAAAATAATAAAAGATAATAAAAAAATATAAATAAAAAATAAAAATAAAAATTAAAAAATTTACAAATAAATAAAATAAAATAATAAAAAAATAATAAAATAAAAAATAAAAATAAAATAATAAAAATAAATAAAATAAATAAAATAAAAAAATAAAAAAAATGAAATAAAAATGAAATAAAAATAAAAAAAAAATAAAAATAAAATAAAATAATAAAATATAAAAATATTTAAAATTAAAAAATAAAAATAAAATAAAAAAATAATATAAAATAAAAATAAAAATTGAAAAATAAACAAAATAAAAATTAAAAATTAAAAATTAAAAATAAAATAAAATAAAATAAATAAAAATGAAATTAAAAAAATTAATAAAATAAATAAAAAATCAAAATAAAATAATAAAAAATAAAATTTTAAAAAATAAAATAAAAAAAAATAATAAAATTAAATAAATTAAAAAATAAATAAAATAAAATAAAATAAAATAAAAATTTAAAAATAAAATAAAATAAAATAAAATAAATGAATGTGAATCCCTCCCTTGGAAGGACCCTTACCTTGCCCACATCCACAGGCAAGAACCCCCTCCTCTCATCTGGGGAAGCCCCAGGGGAACAATTAAACTGAATGCGAGGCTCAGCTCCCCATAAATCTCTGTATTTATCTGAGCCAAGGCCCAGGGAAGCCGAGGTCAGCGTGCCCTGTGCTGTGGGACATCCCCACATCAGCTGCAGCCTTTCCGTGTCTCCTTTGAAGTTTCATTGATGCCCTCTTCTTTTAATCAGCTGCACCAGAGCAATAAGCCGTGATGAGAAGGGCACTATCAGGAGAAAATTTAGAACGCCCAACGCATGATGCTCTACAGGTCAATTAACAAACCATATTCCCAGGCAGAGGTTTTTGGGAGTAAAACCAGGATAAATTATAAATTAATAGGTTTTAGAGCTGCCCTAGTCATTTTCTCTCTCTTTCTCACCCCCCCTCCCCACCAAGTTTGAAAGGTGCACTAAGGAAAAAAAAAATAATTTAAGGAGTCTTTCTTCACATTTTTATAAAACCAAGGCAGTAGTTTCTGAAATGGAAACAAACACCAGTTTTTTACAGTTATATTTGAGTCTGAAAGCAGATTTGTGCTCCATCTTTCCACAGTGAGGGAAGGGAATAAAAGATCCTTGTGCCAGGCTGTGCACAGTTAAATGGTTGGGGACAGGAGCCAAGCTAATTTATAAATCATCCCAGATTCAGTCTGGCCAATACAATCCCAGTGTGAAAACCTTTATCCACGGAATCAGGATACATATACTGTTTAATTTCAGACTGAGACTTGAAAATTTCCCATAATCCACCAAATTTGAAGCTGAAAGATGGAACAGGTTCTCTGTGAAGGATGGTGACCACAGAGTGCAGCCCTTTCAGGAGGGGAGTTGTGTTGGATTTGTGGCATAATATTGGTAGATGTGATATCTGGAAAAATCAAGAGAAAACTAAATATATATCAGGATGTATTTTTTTTTTGTTTGTTTTTCCTTTATTAAATCTTTCTGAGTGGTTTCTATTGACTTGTCCTTTACTGGAAAAAAAAACCCACTACAGATAATTTATTTTTTCATAAAGTTCTTAGGAATCACACAACAAAACTTAGTTGAGGAAATCGATGGTGTTAAAGTAAGATGCAGTAACAATATATGTCTCAAAATGCAGCACACAACAGTACAAACAATACTTTTCCTGATGAAATATCTCTAGAAAATTAACAGAGATTACTGGTTTTCCTGTGAGTATCTGTGTGCATGAAGACTTAGACTAATTCAGAATTTTTTTCTTACCATCAACCTGTTCAAGGAGGTTCAGTGAGAGTCTCCAATATTTGTGTTACAATGGTTTAGGTCTCTTTTAGACTGAAAATTTATATGAAACATTTACAGACATGTAAATTTTTTAAAAAATTATTTTCTTCTTTTATTTACAGCATATATTTACAGAAAGTGGGATGGGAAACCCTTCATCAGTCTGGATAAGCACAATATGCTCATCTGACTGCAATTTCACCATGAAAAGTCCTTAGGATGATATAAAAAGGGGTGAAGAGAGACATTGAAGATCAAACCCTCATGTTTCCTACATTCTTCCTTAAGATCTATTAAGATTTAAATGATCAAGGCTCCATACACTTTTACATCTCTCTAAAATTTAACATCAAATAAGTTTTGTTGAAATAAACGCATATCTAAAGTTATTTTAACCCATTTCTTCACTTATTTCCAATTAATTAGTCATAGAACTTCAAGATGACAATACCTGATCATGTCCTGTTTTATTTCAGGATTTGTTTTTTGAGGCTTCTTTCCAGAGTGTTTTTGTTTTCCAGTGCAAAATTATTTTTCTCCTCCTCCTTCCAAAGATCCTAATTTGAAAATTTTCAAGGTATAAAGTGTAATTGCTTTCACACAAATTCTGTCACAGAGATATAGACTGTAACACATTTTCATGATTTTTTAAAAAGCAAAGAAATTTTTAAAGGATTGATTTGTGCAAAAAAATCAAATCCCACCCCTAGAATTTTAGTGGGTGAAATAGCAATCCAAGTCCCCTTCAATCAGGAGAGATGCTTTCAGCTTCTTCAGGCTGAGGTGATGGAAGTTTATTCATAAAAGAGAAAGAAAAGGTAGAAGTGGATAATTCAAAACAGAAAAGAAGATATAAGGAAATAAAGAAAGAGAAAAGGCAACTGGAAGGGTTTATCCAATACAATTTTTGTGACTCCAGGAAATAGCTGTGATTTATGAACTTCTATCACTCCTTCCCACAGACAAGTCTTTCATGTGTCCATGCAAAATAGGAGCTCAGATATAAACTGAGTTTTTTTTCCTACAATCACTTTACAAAGTCACTGTTGTAGGTAAAAGGAAAAAGCAAGATTATTTCTAAGAGCAGCAGAAGCTCTTGAAGATGCACACCCTGAGAAAAGCAAAAATCTCTTCCTGTGGGCTGTGGCTCATGCTCAGTGCACAATAAAGCTGATGTGTGAGATACCTGCAGCTCACCCTGTGCCCTCAGGCAGGGAATTTTCCCACTGATCCACACAAACACAAACCTGTGCTTTAAACTGCTCCCAGTGACAGGCAGCTCCCACAGCGTGTGGGGGATTTTTGAGACATCACTTCCAGCAAAGGGAGATCACAAATCTTTGCCCTTTGCTCCTCAAATACAGAAAATTGTGTGAGCAGCCAAGTCAGGTTAGATCAGGGCACTGGGGAAAGCTGGAGGAGCTTTTCTTCCCAGGATAAATAAATGACTCAGTGAAAACCCCAGAGGTGTTTGAGCCCCCAGCTGTGCCCTCTGCAGTTCCACAGCTCTGTCTGAAGGAACAGAACCTCAGATGCACATGGACTTCACCCAGCTCTGTGACAAACTCAGTGATCTTAATTTATTCCACAATTATGGAACAAATAATGGATCTTCCAGGGCCTAATAATGATGGAACTTGTGCATGACAAAGAGCAGAGGGTGCCTGGGAGCTCCTGCAGGTTCCAGGCCGTGTAAAGCTCAGGGCAAGCTGAGGAAACCAGGGCCTGGTGTTCAGCAGAGTCAGACTGGGCTTCCACGCAGCCAAAACCAACCAAACCCAAATATTAACCCACTAAAACTGTGTCTGGGTTCATAGATATATATATATATGTAAAAAAAGAGATTTATTTAGGTTGGCAAAGATCATCCAGTCCAACCATTCCCCTAGCACAGCCAAGGCCACTCCTAACCCATGTCCCCAAGTGCCACATCCACACATTTTTTGAACATTTCCAAGCACGGTGAGTCCATCACTTCCCTGGGCAGCCTCTTCCAATTTCTGACAACTCTTTCTGTGAAGATTTTTTTCCCCAATATCCAACCTGACCCTCCCCTGGCCCAGCCTGAGGCCGTTCCCTCTGCTCCTGTCCCTGTTCCCTGGGAGCAGAGCCCGACGCCCCTGGCTGCAGTTCCACAGCTCTGTCTGAAGGAACAGAACCTCAGCTGCATGAGGGCTTCACCTAACTCTGTGACAAACTCAGTGATCTTAATTTATTCCACAATTATGGAACAAATAATGGATCTTCCAGGGACTCATTAATGATGGAATTTGTGTGTGACAAGCAGCAGAGGGGGCCTGGGAGCTCCTGCAGGTTCCAGGCCGTGTAAAGCTCAGTGCAAGCTGAGGAAACCAGGGCCTGGTGTTCAGCAGAGCCAGACTGGGCTTCCACACAGCCAAAACCCGACCAAAACCAAAGATTAACCCACTAAAAACTGTGTCTGGGTTCATAGATATATATATATATATGTAAAATAAGAGATTTATTTAGGTTGGCAAAGATCATCCAGTCCAACCATTTCCCCAGCACAGCCAAGGCCACCACTGACCCACTTCCCCAAGTGCCACATCCACACATTTTTTAATATTTCCAAGCACGGTGAGCCCACCATTTCCCTGGGCAGCCTGTTCCAATGCCTGACAACCCTATCTGTGAGGATTTTTTCCCCAATATCCAACCTGACCCTCCCCTGGCCCAGCCTGAGGCCGTTCCCTCTGCTCCTGTCCCTGTTCCCTGGGAGCAGAGCCCGACGCCCCTGGCTGCAGTTCCACAGCTCTGTCTGAAGGAACAGAACCTCAGATGCACAAAGGCTTCACCTACCTCTGTGACAAACTCAGTGATCTTAATTTTATGGACCCAATAATGGATCTTCCAGGGACTCATTAATGATGGAATTTGTGTGTGACAAGCAGCAGAGGGGGCCTGGGAGGTCCTGCAGGTTCCAGGCTGTGTAAGCTCAGTGCAAGCTGAGGAAACCAGGGCCTGGTGTTCAGCAGAGCCGGACTGGGCTTCCACGCAGCCAAAACCAACCAAACCCAAATATTAACCCACTAAAACTGTGTCTGGGTTCATAGATATATATATATATATGTAAAAAAAGAGATTTATTTAGGTTGGCAAAGATCATTGAGTCCAACCATTCCCCTAGCACAGCCAAGGCCACTCCTAACCCATGTCCCCAAGTGCCACATCCACACATTTTTTGAACATTTCCAAGCATGGTGAGCCCACCACTTCCCTGAGGAGCCCCTTCCAATGCCTGACAACCCTGTCTGTGAGGATTTTTTTCCCCAATATCCAATCTAAAGCTCCCCTGGCCCAGCCTGAGGCCGTTCCCTCTGCTCCTGTCCCTGTTCCCTGGGATAAGATCCCAATTTCCCCCTGGCTGTCCTCTCCTGTCACGAGCTGTGCAGACCCATAAAGGCCCCCCTGAGCCTCCTTTGCTCCAGGCTGAGCCCCTTCCCAGCTCCCTCAGCTCCTCCAGACCCTTCCCAGCTCCACTCCCTCGTCTGGACATGCTCCAGCTCCTCAGTGTCTGCCTTGGACCGAAGGAACCAATTTTATGGATGTATACATAAATACACATACACAGACATATATATATAAATTCAGGCATTGGGATCTGCAGAGATCTCAAAAAACTCATCCCATCCCATCCAAAGGTCTTGTGTGACATTCATGCAACATCCCAGCTAAATAAATGCAACAGCTTCTTCCTGGGGTGTAGATTTCTGCTTGTCAGACTTTTGGTCATTTCTCTGTATCCTGGAAATTTTTGTGCAGGCACACCTAGGGTACACGTAATTAAAAACAGTCACAGTTATAGAAAAATAGTCAAAAGGGTTGTGAGAGATTAAGATTTAAAAGTGGATTTTTGTTTTCATTTATCCTCCTGCTAAGCATCCAATTCTATGGTTCACTGAGGAAACAGAACCATAAAGATAATTTAATATGAACTCCTCAAAATGCAGGCCAAAGAACCTTTTTTTTTTTTAAATAATTTCTGCATGAAATATTTCAGGAAAAGAAAATAGATCAAACACATCCTCCAAGCAGAGTCATTACCTCTGAATATTCTAGGAGGCTTTGGAAACCCTACTTTATCTTTCTTCCTTGTGTTTAATTTTTAGTGAGCTGGGATAAAGCAGGTAAGTATAAACATTTCACATTCTGCAGTGATTCCACTCTTTTCAAGCCCATTATTATTCAGGACTTACCAAACAACACTGGAACTTTCAAATTTTGCCCAAAGGGGGAAGATAAGATTGGGTACCAGCTACTCACCTATGACACCTCAACTAACATCATCAAAAGGAGGAAACATTCCTCAAGTAATTAAATATTTATTCCTTTAAAGGTATAACTAGAGCACGAAAATACATTTCTACCTCCCACAGCTTTTATCAAGCTGTCAAGTTCTCCATAACTTGGTGTTAACTGAGTCATAAAGGGAAAAATATCTAAAGCAGGAGAAATGTGTGAACCCTTGCTTGAGGATGCACTTGGTCATTCAGTGAGAAACAGAAATAAAATCTTGGTTATTCCTGATCTGTGCAGGTGCAGCTCAGCAGCAAATCAGGGTGTGCTCAAATTCCAAAGAGGTGCCTGAATTCCTGCTAGGATGATGTGGGAAAATGTTCCTGCCCTTGGACACAGCTTCAGACCTGACCTTTCCCTTCTGGGCAAGCTCCTGTTGAAGTTTCAACCAACAAACTTCATCCTTTTGGTCTCTTCCAGCTTCCTTCCTTCTCCACACACTTATTCATCATCTGACAAATTAAATGAACAGCCCAGTCTGGTCTCAGGGGTTGTTTATAAAAACAACTGAGTGTATTTATAAAATGAGTGAAAGGAGATACATTGACTTATTTCCATTGCAAGCCTTTAATTCAGATTCATACCAGGGGGTTCATTAAAAAAAAACAACCCCAAACCTACTAAATTTTTGCTTGAAAATCTGACTGAAATCTGCATTTTTATATAGAGAAATGTCATTTTAGGTCTATAAATATCCATCCTCTGTATTAAAATTGAGTTTGAGACAGACACAGGAACCTTGCTTTGGCCAGCTGTCTTTGAGATACAGAACAAAGGACCAGATATAAAAATATCCATTGTATTTTTGTTTTCATGGGACTGTTTCCCTCTGGGTTTCCACACCTTGGTCCACCTTCTTCTAAGGTGTAAAAGAACTGAACTATAGATCAGCATTTCAGACTCTGAGGGCAGTGTAGCAGGAAATTACTGGATAAAAGTGAATCTCTGAAGATGCTTTATTCCCCACTCCCTTGTTGTCTAAGCATTTCATTTGTTCAGATTTAAACCTATGAAAACTGTCCTTCCTATGGAGCCAGGCACTTAAATTTATTTAACTGAGTTTATTTAAGTGAGTTCAATAATGAGATTGAGATCAGTGGGAATGAAGGATTAAAAAGTGCAATGTCTGAGTAACGGACTAAGTTATTTTGCTACACCTCAAACCTCTATTCCTTTGTATTAACGACCTCCTCAGTAGCTCCTTGACCTAAAATACAGATTTAGCTATGATAACTCTTCACTTTTAGATTCTCATTTTAATAAATAAACAAGTAAGGGGGAAAAAAGGACTTAGGAAAATTATTTTGAAAGTTATCTACAGGCTTTCTGTGTTCTCTGACTTTTTAATTCAGGAACTGTCTCCTTGCTGAAGGTGTGCATTATAAATTGAAATACCTTCATGGTAATTTTCTCATGGTTTATAAAAATGGGAAGTTTACCAAATGGGAATTTTATCAAAATGAAAAGCCAAAAATTTTCTCTAGCCTTCTTCTCATGGCCATAGGTGAAAAGCTACGGACATTTCTGACTGACTTTAGTAACTTGGGTGTCCAATTCTCACAGAGAAAATACAATACCTGGCATATGAATAACAGGAAGAGTGACCACAGAATTTAAAACCACCAACAGAAACTGTCCCCAGCTCAGGGAGGCCTCTCTGACCTTCATGTTGGTCTTCAAAACAGTCATTTGCTATATATTTATCAGCTGGAAGCAAATTACTTAAAAATAACTAAGTTCTGTCATTAAGAAATATCTAAATATATTCACTTCTCTTGCATTTCAGGTACAACTTGAACATTTTCCAGGTACACAGGAAGATGTGTGACACCCACACATTTTGGTTGAGAACCAAGGTGATAGTCGTGAGAAAGGGCTGCAGATTTCTGAGCAAGGTGTGGAGTTCCCTTTTTTCAATGGAGGAATGTCTCTAGAGAACATTTACGAAATCCACATTATTTTTTTACGCCTACCCTTTATACTACACTCAAAATTCTTATAGACCTGTAAGATTTGCAAGATTTCAGGATGGAAGTTCTGTGGAATTAATTCTTGATTGATGCAGTTAATGAAATTATCATTGCGGCAATTATGACATTATTAAAAAGAATTCCAAAATTTACTTATTTTAAGAATTTTTAAATTTTTTTAAAATATTGAACTTGCTGTTGAACCGTTCACTTTGTAACACTGGATTTTTGAGTTCTAAGGGCCAGTGGTTACTTTTTGCTTATTTAGATTTAGTGCTTATTTTTGCTTATTTAGATTCATAGAATCATGGAATGATTTGGGTTGGAAGGGACCTTAAAGAACATATAGTCCAAAACTGCTGGTGCCTTACCTGATTTAGTCTCTCCTTGCATGACAGCAATTCCAGATTTTGTAATGCTTCTCATGTTTCCATGTACTTTTCCATCTCTTGTTTCAGATGAGTGGATAAAAATTGCATGAACAATTCAAGCACAGGCACCCAATATTTTCCTCTGTTGGCTTTACTGCACGAGCTGGGCACTGAACTGGCACATCCTGGCTGGGTCCTGGCCCATTTTTTCATGTGCATTATTTTATCATTTATCAACACTATTATTGTGTGACCATGAAGGTATTTAGAGAATGAATGGACAAAAGGCAAACAATCCATCCCAAAGTAGGACTCTAATGGCCACGGACTAATTTTCCCGAAATCCCTCTGGATTCTTCCCTCACTGACTGATTTTCCTGGAGCATTTCAGACCCAGTGGCTTTTCTGAGTGAGTGGCTGGTCCCAGACTCCTTTCCCTCTTTTCTTTATCCATGGAGCCCCCAGCACTGCAGAGTCCACATGTTCACAGGTTCCATTAGACTCCGTGCTTTCCTCTAAACTTTTCCAAATTTGAGATGCCTTTTAGAGCAACAGCATCATTTTAAAGCAACCATTGAGTTAATCCATCAGAACTTCAGAGGAAACACTTCTGAAGAAGAGCTATTACTTTTCTTCATGGTAAATTGCCTATTTTCCTTTTTCACGCAGCATGCCAGGACATTTTTACTTGTCTGTTATTTGCTATTTTTGTCTTTAGACTCTGTATCTGCCTTTTGTCTCTGTAGCCTCATTTGTAAAGATCCCAATTACTTTTAGGGGGTTAATTGTTACCACAAGCAATGTCAGCCTATGTCAGACTCCAGGGCTTTGTAGGGAAAGCTCTGCAAGGACTTCCCCACATCTCAAATATTTTGGTCATGCCCACACTCTCCAGCTCTGATTGGGGAGCTGCTTTTATTACACAGCGCAACTAAAGAAAGCAAAAATAGTAATTTCCTAAAAGACCTCTGAGAGTACATTTCTTTACATAGACTGTGTAGGAGGGCAATAGAACAAAATTTGGTGCTTTGCTATTCTGAGGAATAATCAGCGTATCTGAGACAACATCCAAACATCTCTCAAAAACTCTGCAAGGGCTACACTTGTCACTATTGCTGGAGCTCAGTGTTTATCACAGTGTTTCAAATCCCCTGTGAGGCCACAAATGTTCCCTTAACTTGATTATCTAATTACAAGGAAAATTACTAGATGCTCATTGTTGTCTTTGAAATATACACCCAGACTTTTTGATAATGGTTATAAAGGCTCTGTAATTATGTAAGTGTTGGTGTCAAAAGGGAATAAAAGTAGATATTTGTGCAGTGGACTTTGTACAGGTCTGTAAAGCATGGCACAATAGGTGATTCCAAGATTGTGAAGTGCCAACCTTACAAGTGAATAAATTGAATTATCTTTATGATTGTTCTGAGGTGTTGCATTTAAACAAATAATTTCATGACACATATGTCTCATATGTATTGAGGGTTAAATCTGTCTCGGATTTAAACTCTGGTTTTGACTCACTGACCATGTTTGGCTTATTCTGGTTATTAAAAAATGAGAAAATTCACAAAAATTAAGAATAAGAAATGAAGCACAAAGCAGAATTAGTAACTCTATACATCATCTATGATTCAAGAGATACCTGTGCATTAAAGGAGACGAGCCAGATTGAGGATTCCAAGGTTAAATGAGTTTATTGAGTTAGTGGTTACAATGGTATGTCAGATACCTGTAATCCAAGCTACACCTACATATTTGCCTCTAAATTCTCACACTGTCAGTTTCCGTGTCTCTAAACATTCCACCACCAGGTCTTCTATTACTAATATAATAATAATAATAATAATCAGAATAATAATCAGAATATAAAAGGCAATGTCAATCACCATATTGTGCTTCATACTCCACCATAAGGAATTCAATTGGCAAAAGTAAACCTCTGGTCATATTAATGGGATTAATTGAAATGTGAGCAGTCATAACACTACTAGAATATAAAGAACAAAATCTGGTTCAAAAGAAGCATTTTTAAGATGAATTAGTTTGAATCTGTTTTAAAAATTCACATACTATAATGAAGATGACTTAAAAGTTATATCATTTAATTATTGGGCCACACATTGAAGCATATTGGCTAGTACATTTTTGCACTGCAACAGAAGCAATACAAGCTTTATGGTCTACCATTACAATTCCTTTTTTTTTTTTTATTTTTCACTTAATATACCTGCCAACCTAATGTTTCTTGCATGCATAAAAATTTCGGGGTTTAGACTTGAATTTATCATTTATTCCACACGTATACCCCCGTGACGCAAATTCTTTGGCCAATTTAATGCTATAATTTAGTTTAAAAAGGAAGCTTGGAGTTAAGTCCACTTAACATCAGAAGGCAATGCCCTGAATTTTGGGCACTGCAGAGAGTTATTTACTGGAATAGAGTCTCAGGTCGCATGCAAATTGTCACTTTGTCCCCCCCACCCCATGCCAGACGCACACAAGTCGGCAGGTACGCATACAAAAAAGAATATAAAACCCTCCTGGTAAAGCTCAGTGGTTTAGAATGAATCCATAGCTTTAAATTCACTTAAGGCCTGTACAGGGGAAATATGTTTCTTCTGGGACCCTCTCCTCACTCTTGTCTGATATTCTTCTGGTTTTTCTCTCTTTACTAGAGGTTTCTTCTCGGGGGCCTTCATCTTCCAAGATACAACTGGAGAGTTCACTGCAGCAGTGCCATAGACCTTCTGGTATTTAGTAGAAGCCACATATGATGCTTTCACTGTAAGGACCACAGCGTTCATCAGGTTTTTAGCTGCCTGGATGAGAGAAGTGGCACTGTCCAGCTGCAAACACAGAAAACAAAATGAAATATAGCAAGGTTACTCCAAAACAAAATACAGCAAGGTTATTCCATGGCTGGATCACTGGGACATTTCCTCACTGGAGCCTGGATCCTCCCAGATCTCATTAAAGATGGAACAAATCCTCTTCCTCAGGGTACCCTGGAGTATCCAGCACTGGCAACACCATGCACTGAACAGTAAAGGTAAGACTGTGGTACCTCACATTAAAATTTTAATAAGCTAAAGGAAAACCTTGTCTTGTCTGGGTTTTCTTTTTTTTGTCTGTTTGTGAGTTTTTTGGTTGTTGATTCTTTTTCTACCGTTTAAGAAGTTTTCTGTTTTCTCACAAAGCCCCCTTTACTTCTTACTTAAACCTTTACAAATTTACTGTTACACGTCAGCTGCAAAACAGGTCAACAGGGATTTTTCCCAAGTGTTCCAGTTTGTTCTAATTATTCCTGTTAGCCCAGGATAACACCCCCAGTGATGTCTACAGCAACAGTGTGAGGCCAGCACTGAGCTTGTTAAAGAATCCCATCTGAAAAGATGAAAGGAGCTTCTGAAACCCCTACAGAAATGAAAAGATGAGACAGTTAACTGCGGGTTTTGGCAGCTCCTGCAATGTGTGAGTTACTCCTGGTCTCAAGGAACGTTACTTTGTGGTTACCAGGCTTTTTGTGCCTTTGTGCTTCTCCCATGCACGAACCTGCCTGAGGTTCCTGGGTGTCCTGAGGTTCTAAGAGCCCTCAAGGACTTGCTGAGCTTCAAAACACTGGGACTTCCATTCAGCAAGCTTCCACCACACACTGAACTGAAGCACACACCCCTGGCCAAAATGTTCAAAAGGATTTCAACACATAATGGGGACTTCCAAGGCAATGCCTCAATGCTCCACAATGTGAATCAGGAACTTGCCAGATCCAAGTGGATATTCTGAAAGTAATAAATACTAAAAATATGCTCCTAAGGACTGTAGCTAGCCAGGTTACTACTTATGATGTTCAATTATCCCTTTCCTTAAATACTCAAGAGTGTAATACATATTTTTTTGTGATAAAGCTTTTCAGATATACCATGGAAGCTGCTTCAATTACTTATGCCTTTCCCAGACTGTAGGAATGATATGGAATATAATATTATTTTACCTCTTTGATTCCACCCCACATGTTGTTCAGTAAATTTTCAGCTATTTTTAATTAGTACAAATGGCCTGTGTCACTCCAAACCTTTCCTGCTCCCTGTTTTGGGAGCACATGGCTGTGTAATATAAATGCTGAGCAGGGCAAGCAGCACAAACAGTCACAGGGCAATAACAAAAGCCACACCATACTTCACCTCAAGCATTTTGCATCATTAACAGAAGAGTTCAGGAGAAATCTCCTTCTGAAGGGTCAGTGACTGATGTGAACAAAAACAGACATTACAGAAAGCCTGTATTTGAAACCACATTAATCTATACTTACCTGGGATGTTTTATTTCCTCTGCTCTGACCTTAAACTCATAATAGTTCATCAAACACATAAACAGCTACATACAGTGAGGTGAAAACCAAAAAAAAGCATTTTTATGACATTCACGCACGTGGTGCCATTCCCTGAAATGCACAGTTAATTGCCTGCCCCGAGTAAATATTTTTCCCTGGGACTAATTTGTATTTCTGTTAGTAAAAGAAACGAAGTTAAAAGATGGAAAATTACATTACATGGCAGAAACATGACTGTTCAATAGGGAGTAATGAAATATAATCCAGTCTAGTGTTATTCTATAACCACACTGCTGCATGATTTATAAGGCAATCTGTATGTTTGTTGGCAAATAACAGATCACACTCTATTAAATTAGGATATTCTAATTTACTACAGAGATCTACAATCAAGCATTATTCATTGTTAAATGATTCTTTTTGAAACACTGGTGGATTGATATTGAATATAAAGTGATACCATCAAATAGTGTTTACTTCATAATCAGTGTGGATAAACTGACTGGATTGAGCCTCTATTGCACAGTCCTGAATGAATTCTGGTTGCTGAAGGTTTCCAACAGCTTCACGTTTTACACTACAAGTAGCTGTTTTACATATATTAAGAAACAGAATAATTAAAGAAAGCATTTTAAAATGAGGGGGAACCAAAATCAGATGTTTAAACCCATACACAGTTCAATCTACGCCTCTGAACACAGCAATCAGTAATTTTATGGACTGTAGTGATGAGGGCATGCAGAATCTTCCATTCTTCACAATCAGATGCAGGCTGCAATGACACCTTTTAGGAAACCAGGGTTTGTATTTGAATACCATTTTAACTCTCTTCAGTTTCAATGTGCTGTTAGAGTAGATAAAAGCTCCCTGTTTTCACCATTAATAATCACATTTTAAGATGCAGATACTCAGTCTTTAATCCTAACATCCACTTATCCTGCAAAACACTTCCAAATCTTGGAACCAGAAAAGAGACATAAAACCCCACCAGAGGCTGTGAGTGTTCTGCAAAATCTGCTGGTGGTCATTCCATGCATCCAATTTGGCCACCTAAGCACTTCCCATGATTTTCTTACAGCCTCCAGCTCCTTGCTTGTGTTATGGCTCAGCAAAGAAGAATTAAACTGAATGAGCATCATCCCAATTAACATTTAGATCTTCCCACACCACTGCGCTGCTCCAGCTTGAAGCTGTGCTTTGCCACACAAAGCTGGAATGAGGCAGCAGTGAATCAAGCCCTGAGTGTGTTAATTCCTTACAAAATCTGGGCACAGAAACCTGTGCACTTTTCCAAATGTTATGTTAATTTAAAAAAAAAAAAAATCATAAGAAGGAAAATTAACATCTCAAATAAAAGCACCACTAGGAAAATTACTTCACAGTACAGAAGGCAACCTTTACTCCCTGCAATACACAAAGAATTATAGATATAATGATGGATTTTGGCCCTAACAGCCAACAGAGCCTTTGACTTGCTGCAAGAAGTAATGGTGTTCTGCTACTTAGACCTCTTTAAAAATATGTTTGCCTGATTTTAGGAAAAAAAAAAATTCTCTCTACCATAAATGATAAACTTAGGTGACTGTCCCACAAGACTCAGTAAATGCTGAGGAAAATTCAAATTTCATAAAGAACCTAAAAATAACTGCAGTGGACGTGGTCACTCAGAATTATTAAGATTGGAAAAGATCTGCCAAGAATAAAATTCCAGGGTTTTCTTCCCCCTAGAGAAGATCCTTCAGGTTTTGAGGAGTTTTTGAGCTGCATATCAGCTGTCCTGCAATTTTCCTCCCCTATTCGCAGAATTTTCCAGAATCTTGAGATAATCAAGATTTCTCGCTTCTTTTACACATAATCTAAGTAAAATAACCAGCAATTGCACTAACAAAATAGCTGAAGAAATTGGAGGGAATAAAGCTGGAAATTTTTGTCCTTAACAGTAAAGCAATGAAAAGAGATGTTCTCCCTGCATTGTCACACTGCTGCAATGGGGAAGAATTATAATTTATATTTTATAAAGGAGAAAATCTAACTTCCAGAGATGTCTTCATATTTATAATAATAAATATCCGTAAAAAATAAGGGAAATTGACAAAAACCCCCAAACCAATCTGTATTTCTAATGAGTAAGTACAGATTACTTATTGGAATCTGTACTTCCAATAAGTAAGTAAGACTTACTCCAAAAAGTAAGTCTTTAAAATTACAGAATGGGTATTTTTAAAAGTGCTGGTTGTTTAAGAATGTTCTATGTTATTACTGCTGACTTTAATAAACCTTGAAAAGTGGGTGAAGACATCAAAAGAATTGTAGATAGTTTCCAGTCTCTAAAAATTTGAGCAATGAAAATAAAATGACCTGTGAAATTATGGGCCAGCTCAGCTGACAGCACTCCCAAATGAAATGATGCAATGTCTGTGGCAGACTCCAAAAATAGAGGAAAGAAATGCAGTTAGTGGTAAACAAAGAGTTGTGTGGGTTAAAATATTTTCAAAGTAGCGTACATCATATTTTGGTATGATTAAACTTTGAGTTGCTTAAAATAGTGCTGTGGGTATAATTGGATCTTTGAAAGGTCTTTTGCTTAGTAATACATGACAGTTTGATTAAAAACTCAGTTGACACAAAACTAACAAGACACATACACAGAAGGATTCCAGATTCTCCAGCAGCTGTTTCCAGAAGTAGATATTCACATACACACACACAAAAAAATTAAAATATCAGTGATCAGCAGTGAATTTCACAGTGGGGTCTTGGAGAAACCATTTGGAGGCTTCACAATATTAATATTCGTACTAAAAACTTGGAAAGGAAGTCAATCATTTGATGAAATTTGCAGATAACAATTGGGAAAGTGTCAAGTCATTAGATTGATACCTAATTAGCTGCTAAAAGCCACAAATGTAGATTTAATTCTGGCCAGATCTACAGCAGATGATACCTAATTACCCAATAAGGAACTTTATTCTCTGCAGGATCCCAGGCAATCACTCCTTGGGTACACAAAAAGGAGGAGACTGATTAAACAGGTTCAATTGTCACATTCAGTTTATTGTCTGTCCACAGTCATGGGATACTGAGTCCTCTTCTCAATGCAAGAGCAATATTGAGGAACTTGGAAAAAGCTTTAAAAAAACTCAGTAACAAAAGACATCTTTTATGGGAAAGACTCAGCCAGCTCTGTTTTTTCCCACTTTCAAGTGAAAGACTAAAGAAATGAGTTTTTACTGATTGAAATCAGCAAGTACATGGTAACAAAGCTGATTATATTTAAAGTTCCACAAGTGAGACAAAGATAAAACAAAACTTAAAGGCTGAGAGGCGAAGCAGGTCATTTTAGTTATTAATTACCTGAAATTATTTATTTAGCAGTTATATTAATTAATCACAAGGACTCATGAAAGATTGATTCTATTTCTTGAAATTGTAAAATCAATATTGGATGGTTTTGCTTAATATGTATTAACTAGTGGGCATTTTTAGTGCACATCAATTCAGGGAGCCTGGGCATCAGTTATGCAGGAAGGCTGATAACAGCCCCTACTGACCTTGAAAGGTAGGAAAACAAAAAATTAGCATGAGGAGCTATTGATAAACAGAGTTTGTCTGGTTCACTTTGTACAGATTGGGAGGAGAAAATATAATTTATTTTACTAATTGAAATAAAACCTGTAGCTCCTCAAATACTCTTGGATAAGACTTGATTTGTACACCTTTAGCAGGTGACTTAGGCACTGCCAAGCCCTTAAAGATTCTGTGAATTCCGGGTGAATTCCTTCTTTCTTCTTTCCAAATGAAATTCACACTTTTCTGGACAAGGTACAGTTGCTCTTATCCCACCCCAAAGGTCAATCAACAGTCTCCAGAGAAAATAAGGCTGCAATTATGCAATTATGAACCTGGATGGTAAATCAGGAGTATGGATTTCTCAGCTTGCATTCTTATGCAACAGAACATTTTCCTCTCAGCTGCGCTTCACAGTAAATCCATACCTGCAAGAGGTATGCCAGAAAAAGATCTTATTTATAAAATCATATCTTACATTTCTGTGGCACATTTCATGCATAAAACATGACCCTGTTAGAGAGAGCCAATGCGAGAATGGCCTGTTTGCTATTCAGATGCTCCCTTGCCTTTGGAAGGAGACATCTGCTCTTTATCAGCACCATGAGGGGATGTTTCAGTCAGGCACTTCAAAATCTCACAGGGCTCTTGCTAGCTGCAGCCCGTTTGGAGAAAACTATCCTAAATACTTGAAAATCTCCCTCTCTCTCAAAAGAAGTCTTTATCTGGAATGCAATGTGCTCATAATAATGTTAAAAATGGATCTGTAGCCGCACAGAGAAAATTGTATTGTACTTGTCCTTTCCTAGCTATTTGTTTTCACATTTGACTGCAATTAACTTACTCCTTTATACATGATGAATATTTAATTCATTCTGGGGATAGTTGTGTTTTATAGGTGCCCAATCCACTGAATAACCACCCTCATCTGCATTTTTTCAATTACAGGTAAGAAACCCAGGGGATTCCCAAGCCCATTTGGTTGTATTTAACAAAGGCTGCCACATCCAAGGACGGCAGAAAGCACAAAAATACAGCAATAACTGTGGATATCTTCTGTCTTCTATGGACTACAGTCACTTTAAAACACATTACCAACTGCTGTATGCTAATTTGCAAAAGCAGAAACAAATAAAAATACTCCCAGAACTGACATTCCCAGTAAAAGGTAAACAGCCATAATAGAAGTGCATTTCTACATTTGCTTTACTTATTCCAAGTAAATATTTTAGTATTTCAGAAGCAAAGGGATAAATGGCAAAATGATATCCTAATTCATTTGCTTTGAGAAGAACACTTAATGGGAAAGCTCATATTTTAACAACTGAAATGGTGAAATGACAAAAAGACAATTGGAAACACCTGAAAGTTAACTAATTAGCTAATTATTTTTCTGGAAAATAATTATTGCTAGTGTCTCTCTAGCCTGCAGGTCCCAAAGGTGGAAAACACATTATTGAATTTTTGATAGATACTATTTTTTTTCTATTTAACAAATGCATTTACAGTGAATAAATTATTTCTCCAATACTATTGCTATGAAAAAAAGTTACAATAATTCATCTAGTTACCAAATATAACATAGGTTATTTCCTCAGTATTTAACATTTAATTAATATCTTGTTCCATTCATTTCAGAATTTAATGGGGGAAATTATTTTGACCCATAACTAAATCTCTCAGAAACATTTAATTTTCTTTTTCTACTCATTATTTGCCATTTCGCAGGAGAAAAAAGCTGCCAAACCAGTACCACAATGTTACCACTCACCAGAACCTCTGTAAGGACAAGCAATCCTATACAGCATTGAATTTTTAAAATTTAAAATTCAATTGCTTTAGCAGTCTTTTTCATGCTACAGCACTGTCTCAGAGCTTTCAGAGTCTGCTGCTGAATTAAAGCATTTCACAACAGTCTGCATGCCAAAATATCTGGACAAACACTATAGAGGACAAGGAAGAAATCCCCAGTGAATAAAGCTAAAGGAGTTTTGTAGATGGGGACAGAAAATTTGGTTGTTTATAACACACGTTCTCTTTGTTAAGGATGAATGTGGAGGATGAAACACTTTCTACATCAACTCACAACTGAGAAACAAGGGAATGAGTCTCCTGCCAGGATATTTTGTAATATTTTTCTTCCAAATCCTCCTCATTCTGCAGAGGAGGAATGTCTGGAGGAAGATGGCAAGGGTGGAATGTCCTGGACAAAGAGCAGGAGTGTCCAATGGCAATCACAATTCCAACACCCCCCAAAGCAAACTTGGCACAACCAACATTTACAACCTCAAAATTCAAAATTCTGCCCCATGGAATTTGCTCTGAGCCTTTGGATGATTAACAGGAAATAGGATTTTGTATGACTGATTTAAACCTAATGTTCAACAAGACAAAAAGTCTGGAGCAAGATGAAGTCCAAACTCTATCTGATGGGAGAGGCAAACTCCGGCTATAACTAAATTTTTTATATTGCCTTGAGGATTCCTGAAGAAAATTAAGAGTAGGAAGTCTGTTAAAACTCAGTATCAAGCCCAATAACAAAGCAATTTACACCAATTTACACAGGGATTCACATGTCTGAAGTGCACCCAAGACACAACATGGTCTGAACCTGAGGTCACACAAAAGCAAGGGCAGGTCTCTGTCAAAAACATCAGTACACATTTCCATTATCATATCCAATTGCAGCTAAATCTGAACAAAAGAGGAAATAAATGATCTTTGACTGATCTGTGCTAGATCTCCCTGCTCCCAGCTGGAGTTCTGACTTGTAATTTGAAGATAGAAATATATTTTAAAAGCCAAAAAAAAATCTAATGCTCTTTCAATCTGAGTTTAAGGAGCAAATCTTTTTGTCCTTTATCTAGAGAACAGGTAAATAAAAAGAAAAAAACCTTTCTTTCTAACAATCTTACCTGAAATGAGTCCAAATCATGTCTGGTTGGCTGGAAACTGTACTCAGTGATAAAATGCAGGAGACTTTGGATACAAAAAAAATCAATAAAGCACAGAAACACTCTATGATTTACATGAGTAAATGTGTTATCTCCTGCTATTCCTCCTGATTCTGTCTCAAAGAAAACAAAATGAAAAGCAGCACAAAGCAGGACTTAAGACTACAATGCTGAGAAATGGGCTATTTCCCCAAATTCCTTTTTAATTTGTACCAGTGTCAGACTGATATCTGTATGTGATTTATCCCCACATCTTCAGCTGTGAGGATCTGCCAGTTTTTGAGGCAAATCTGCTCCTCCAGCTCCTTTCCTATCTCTAAAATCAAGATTGCCAGGTCAGCACAGGGACACTTTGAAGATAAGTGCTCCATAGGCACAGCTGGTTTTGCTCAGGAAAAAGCTTGGAAACAATGCATCAAACACATCAGAATAAAATAAAATAAAATAAAATAAAATAAAATAAAATAAAATAAAATAAAATAAAATAAAATAAAATAAAATAAAATAAAATAAAATCTTGTTGTAGAATGGAAGATGATACCAGGACAACTACTCCTTGCTTGCTAAAGTTTGCCTGCTGTTTTTCATTTGTATTTTCTGTCTTGTAGAAGCAGACAAAGGTTTCAGCCACTCAAGATATTGATCATTTTTGAGGTGCTAGAAGGATTTTACTCCCTCGGAGCTGAGGGTCCTTCCAGTGTTGATCAACTCAATCAATGAAAACATTCCTTTCTCTGTTTGGTTCCCTGAGCACTCTCCAGGACTTTACAACAGTGTGCAATGAAATTAAAAAAAAAAAAGAAAAAAAAAATCAAAACCACCACAGTCTTCAAGGGGAATCGCTATTTCAGTCAGATAGAGATGGCTTAATCATATATAACAAAAAATTTTTAATGGAAATTCTACAATTTTATACCAAATAAATTATTCACTCGTAACTGTTCTATTCATTTGGCCAAGTCAATCAATGGTTAAACAACATTCAGTAAGTAATGAGAGTTCCCTACTAGAAGTTTGGTCAATTACCGAACAAACAATTTGTGAATGCATCTGTTCATTACATTTTTAACTTTAGCTAACACTAAATGTCATTAAAAACCATTAAAACAGGTAGTAATTACCTGTTCTTAGTGCAAGCAAATGAAACCAGAACAGAACAAAAACATTTGTAAAGGCCATTGCAATTCACAGGGAAAGAACAAGTAAAGATGACAGCAAATTGAGAATAAATTGGAATGAATAAAATCTTGCTCTGAATTCTAAGAGCTCATTTTTATTACTCATGTTTCATTATGCAAATATACTTTAAGGATGAAAAGAACCTTTTGAGGTCATCTAGTGCAATGTCCTGTTGAACATTTGAATTACATGAGGTTGTTCTGGATTTTGCTGAAATTCGGGAACGTCCATGGATGGATAATTTCACATCTCTGGGCTGGAGAACTCCACCCTGCACTTGAATTTCACTAGCCTCCAGTTAAAACATTTTTGCCTTATATCTAATTGGTATTTCCCATGTGAAAACTTTTTTTTACTGTTTTTCCTGTCCCTATGTCCATGCAACTGCCAGGTCTGGATCTGGTTCTTCCAAACCATTCTCAGAGGTAGTTGTAGGCAACAATATTTTCTCTAAACCTTCTTTGTACATATACAAATGTATCTATTATCTGTGCAGATGATGCTGGCAATCTCATTTTCTAAAAGAGCACATTTTCTAAAAGAGACATTTGCTAAAAGAGCAAGTGTCCTATCCAAATGGGGGAAAAAAAGAGTAATTGTAGAAAAGGAGGGAAAAAAATCTTTTTCTGACAAATTTTTAATAGCTCACTCAAATTGTTGAAGTCCAGTACGACTCTCTTCAGAAAATACTCGTGTTAGGGATTACAAATTTTCCTGGAGTCCCTTTTCCTTTGCAGTTCTGTATTTCAGGCAGCATTTTCCCTGAGTAACAAATGCAGAAGTGCTGATATCCTCAATGACTCAAATAATCCAAATGGTTCCTGTGCTTTGCACCTCAGGACAACCACCCCTCCACAAAACAAATTATTCAACCACACCTCCAGATAATCCAGAATTTACGTAAAGGAGATGAAGGAATAGACTTCAGAAGTATTGTGAAATGAAAAGGCATTTGCAGAGGCTTTTTTCATATAAATTTCTTATTTAAATAGTGTACATTAGTCATGATTAGCCACACACTTGACTGATGCACTTAGCTGGCATCAGAAAAATTCAAACTGAGTGTCTTTAAATATCAGTCATGGCTGGTGTCACTTGAAGCCCCAGAATTTTTTCAGATGCCTCTCATTGAGCAATTTCCCTTGGAATGAAAGCAGGAAAAACAGGGCTGTTCCTAAAATCCACTCATTTGGTGAGTTTGGTGACCGAGTCAAAGTGTTCAGAGTTTTCATTTCTACAAATTAAGTCTTGCACTCAATCCACCCAATTCCAGGTTCTGGACCAAAAGGTTTCAGATTCCTTTTCTGCTTGGTGAAGGAGACCATGGAGCACTCGAGATCTTCCATGGGTTCTTTCTCTACAGAGATGGGCCAGAGCACTTTGCCTTTAAAACTCAGTTTAGAGAACTTAAATTGCATTAGAATCCTAAAAATAATACAGTGAATCTAGGCAGGTGCTCAACATCTGCAAAGAAAAATTAGCTTTCTTGGATTTGGCCTGGTGGTCCAAGAATTCAGACAACTTAATGAATGTTTTTGTGACTGTTTTTCTTAATTCTCTTTTGGTCCCCAAAAGTGTCAAATGGGCAAAACCCACAAACTACATGACATACAAATCTCTCCAACCTCCAGAACCCAAAGAGATCAGGGCACCAAGACAGAAAATTTACATAGAAAAATGCTCCTTAATAAGCAATTTGAACATTTCTGTTCAGGAAAAAATTAGGCATCAGCTCAGTTCACAGAAAGTTGAATTTACTTCCTGTGGTAGTGTGTTGTAAGTTCCTTGTGTTATTCCCCAATTTATGTATTGTTCTCCTATTATGTGTAAAATGGTTCGTTCCCCAGTTTTCCGCCACTGCTACCTGTCAGATAAGTTGCCAAGTAACCGCTATTCATAGTTGCCGATGTGCAATTGCTCCTCCCTGGTTTCCTTGTAAGTGAAGTTGTCTCCTCCTGGGCCCAGTCAATCACCCCTTCTCCTCCAGTTTCGAGAACCTTCTCCTCTCTGGAGATGGTGGCTGGCTGGGTCCCAGACACCTCCCTTACCTTTGATTATTGGTTCCATGGAGTGTCAGTTCTGTGAAGTTCATCCCTCACCTTTCCGATTGCCCGCCTGTACCCACCCCTCCTTTATAATCCTGTTTTCACCCCTCTGAAAAAATCTTTTTCCGGCGTTTCCGTGTTTTTGGATCGGCATCACCTTCAATAAACCGACGTTTAACCCCGGGAAATGGTCAGCTCGTTCCTCCCCAATACCAGCGGTGTGAGCCAGTCCACAGCCAGCACAGCCGAGGCCCTCAGACACCGAAGGGCGCTGGCCAGGAATTGCAGAGGGGCTTCGGCCTTTCGCCTCAGCTAGCCGGACTCCAAACTTCGGCACATATGTTCTCCTCTGCAACTTCCATATCAATAAAAACCCTCAAAAGAAGCCCAAGGCTAAACTTTCTGACTCTGTACACACAGTTTAATTCACCTGCTTATGCCTGTGTATTTTTTAAGATATTACCAATCTAGGCAGCTGCCAGTGTCTACCTGGAATAAGAATCTCTGCCCTCTGGAAATGGCTCTTGAGTTTCACACTAAGGAAGGCTGGAGTGAAAATCTCAGATGCAGATGTTTACACTTGGCTAGATGAGTCACTATCCACACAGCAACAGAGATGAGAGCAAAAACCTCTTCATAATTCAATTAAAATCTTTCTGAATAATAAAATAATCAGTTTCCATTACACCAGAGACCTCCTCTCATCTTTTTGCACAGCTTGAGTGGGGCAGCGTCCCACTGTTACTGCAGGATTTATTTCTAATTCTATCTTTTTCAAATCATACTTAACTTGGGTGAAGTCTTTCTCCTGTTGTTTTTTTTTTGGGGGGGGGGATGGCAGAATTTGTGGTTCACTTGTTTTTTGGGGGTTGTTTTGTTGGTTTTGGTGTTATTTTAATTTGGCCATCCAAGGTGGAAATTGGAATATCAAATGCAAGGCAGAGAAACACTGGTCTTGAACATTAACTGAGTATCTTAGTAGTGTACTATTTTAAAAATAGTAAACTAACTAAAAGTTTTAAGTTTTGTTTCTTTACATTTTACATACAAAAATAGTTATAAAGAAAAAAGAAGTATTCTAAAAAAATATTTTAATTCTCACTACTTTTTTCTTTTAGTTACTATTCATAAAATTTTCTTTAAACGATTTTAAAATTTTAAACCTACTTTAGCTATCTCACAACGAGAAATAAGTACATAAGTAATTTACCAACACTAAAACCCACCACACTCATCAACACATTAATTAAGGAATCTCCAAATTAAAAAAACCCTTACATTACCAAACCAAAACCACTAGTCATGAAGGAGTATGTGGTGTTTGAAACTCATTGTGATTCTGTAGATCCTTTCTGCATTGACTGTGGCTCAGCACTATTTGTAGAAAGGAAATAACGACAATATTTATTTCTGTTTTCAGTTTTACCAGGGTACATCATGCGTTTGCTTTGAGACACTCAGATGGGACTGATAAAAATCCAAGGGATTATGATTAAAGAGAATCATTATTTAATGTCTTTGAGTGCAACTGTCCCAGGATCAGAAAGTCCAGGGTGTTGAGGCAGCCCTGGTTTCCTCCATCACCACACCCAGTTCAAGTGTAAATGTGTGCAAATTGGTGTTGTAAATTCAAACAAGATGAGGCTGAGGTTTAAAAGGGCTCAAATCAACATGAAGAGTCCTCCAGAATGCTGTGCACTGTCATTGTGACTTCTGCTGAAAAAAGATTAAATCCACACAATTTGTGTTGAGGCAATGGTGCTAAACCAGCCCAAAACTGCAGGAAGAGAGGGCAGGGGGAGAAGCATCTCTGTGCCAGCTGACACGGTTTGGGAACAGATGGAGCATTTCACAGCTCTCCCTCACTTCTCACAGAGAAAAAGAAGGTAAGAACCAACCCACAAAGTTTTAATTCAACTTGTAAGATAAACCAGCTTGGCAAACAGAGAAAAATTGGGAATTTCAAATAGCTGCTTTAATCATACTGAAAAAAAAATCCTTGATCCCTGTAGATGATCTCACATCATTAAACTATTGCTCACCTTTTGCCATTGTGACAGAAATAAATCTTCCATCTAAATGTTGATCTCTTTAAATATATAGGTGTAAATAGATTAGTTATTATATTGGGTTTGGTTTGAGATGATTTTATACAACGTGCTTGCAAGTATAAATTTTTTAAAAACGATGCATCAAAAATTAACTTTCAGTTTGCTAATAATTTATGAAGATTTAACTCATTTGAATTAGCATGTATTGGAAGAAATTTCTCAGATACTTGCTTAAAAAGGTTTCATATTAAACACTAAATAAAATCAGCTGAAATCTAGGCCTTATAACATTTTAATTTAATGTAATGTACTTGTAAATAATATTAAACAAACTTCATAATTTAGTGAACACACATTTAAGCCAAAGCTGTAAATGTAGGAATCTGTGCACTTTGGACATTTTAATATTTTTTTTTTTAAATCATAGCTGCCAGTAAAATAATTTAACAGGGGAATTAGCTCAGTAAATGTAACATGAGTTTATTTATTCTCCCAAAGTTAAGCTATTCAGCCAAACTCACAGCCTGGGGTTACCTGGACCAAAATTTGTTATTAGAATCTGCACAGACAGATTTCAGGTTAATTATTGCAACAGTTCATGTAATTTGGAATATCTTCCCCTCTACAAACTCCCCACTATACAGAAGTCAGCCAACTGCTAATTTGCTCATCTTACAAGACAACTTTAGAATGCAAATTTCTCTGGATTCAAAGTAATCCACTGACATCTCTGTTCCACGATATCCCCTCAGAGCTGATCGCTGTCTCTAATTCACCATCCTTATTGAATGACACCAATTCTGACTTTCTTTTCCCAATAATTACACCAGTCTTAAAAAGAGCTTCTCCATGCCACCAAAATGCTTTTGTATCATTCAAGTGAGATTAGGGCACTGTACAGTTGCTCTTTGTGTTTTATCAATTCTGTGCAAAAACTGAAGTCTCCTGCATTATGCAAGAATAATTATGTGAGAAGGCAATTTGATAAACTCATCAGCAAAGGATGTGCTTAGGATCTAAATTAAATTTTACCTCCAAGCATTTGCCTCTGAAAAGAACAAACTTCAAATCATCTTTAAGAGCAGCAATTCCCATGAAGTTTCCCCAGTGAAACATTAAGAGATTGACTAACCTGTTCTTTCCTTTTACTTTCCTGAAAAGATTAAAGTTTGCTGGGGAAGCTAAATTTGCCAGGCAAGTTCATGGCTTTGCAAAGGAAGATTTGAAGATTTCAGTGTCTGGTTTACTAAAGGAATAAGCCGTAGTAATAAAACACCTTGTGCACATTATTCAAAGCTAGAAAAGCCTGTCAGGGACACATTTTTATATTCTTTGTCATTATTTTCCTCTTTGACAGGGAGGGAAACAACCATTTGTGAAAGTTTTGGTAGGTAGCTTTATAAACAAGACTCTCACCCTCCCTGAACGCCATTTAGCTTGGATACAAATTCCTGGGCTTGGATACAAAGAGCATCCCTGAGTCATCAGGGAGGAATGTCTGTGCATCACTATGGACCAATTCCCAGCAATGCCACTGACCAGAAGATGGAATGGTCTGCACCCTCACCCAATGGCTCACAGCCACCCAGTCACCTGAAAACAGAAGTATTTCACCCATCAGCCTATGAACCCCCTCTGCTGCACTCTCCTCCTGTGATTTATCCAGGACATGGTGCTGCCTTTTAGTGCCTCTCACTGGGATATGACCAGACCCCACACAAAGCTGGTAAAGAACTTTAAATGAACAAGAACAGCAAGATTTACAGTATCCCTAGGGCCCAGAATCTTCTTATGATCCTTCTTCTGCCCTTTAGTATGAGAGCTCTGACATCTTGACAGCTTTAATAGAAACCCAGGAGGCAGAACAAGAAAGGAAGATCTTCGTAGTCCGTCTTGTCTTTTTTAATATGCTGAGGGATATTAAAACAGTGAAGCAGTAATACTTGGGACTGAGGGAAATAGGTAACAAGACAATGCTTTAAAGTAAAATTGTAACATTTAGGTAGTGAGACAAAAACACACCAAGAAATTCAGTCAGCAGCATCCCTGCCCATCTCAAGTTCTTATCAAAGAAAAAAAAAATCAAATGCTTTGATTTATAATTTCAAAGGCTAAGCCTGAGTTACATCTCTTCTGGGTTTTCTGCTTAATGTTATGTCTTCCACAATTTACCTTTGAATTTTATTTCATCTATGAAAAAGGTTTTATAATTGGCTTATTGTCAATACACAGCTTCATATATATTCTGGATAAAGTGAATAAAAACAGTAATAAAGAATATTAAAAAAAAAGAAATCCTGTGCCATATAAACAGCCATTATCCACAGTTAATAATGATAAATATATAAATAACACCATCTATCTTTAATCATAAAGAACTTCAGAAAATTATGGCCCAGCACCATAATTAAATACTGTAATTAAATTAATGGAAGTTCAGCAACTGAGTTCAAGGGGACCAGAGCCTGCTTTTGCACAGGGCAAGATAAACATTGAAGGATCAGTTTAACCATCAGCCAATGGGCCACCTGTGCAGGGAAATTGCTTTGCAGGTGAATTTAACTCTGGGACTTCTGGACAGGGAGGAAACGCTTCTCCACAGGCGGCTGAGACAACACATGCAATTAACTCTCTGAGTCCTATGGTTAATTGAAAAATAAAAAAAGAGAAACTATCAAACAAATCCCCCATCCTCATGTGTCTTCCCTCCACCCCCAGAGCTGCAAAGACAAAGATTGGACAGGAGGTTACTCACCGTTGAGGAGTCACCGCTTCCCGTCTCAAGCGTAGCTCCCTCAGCACAGGTGGGTGGGTGGGTGGAAAGTTGACTAGCCCTGCCCCCATCTATGACATCACACTCTACCTCATAAAAGGTAGTGAAAGTGCTCTGAACTCCAGTCTGATTTCCGAGAGATACAGAAAAGAGATAGTGAGAGAGAGAGCAAGAGAAATATTGTGCCGTAGCGTAGAGCGAGGAGAGAGGGAACGTGTGCTGAAGGAGCTATGCTTGGCCAAGGACACAGGGCCTCCTCCACGATGAGTAACCCCACTGGCTGGGGTTCCTCTCACTCCTTCCCACAGCACAGGCCTTGCTCATTCAAAAGGGGAACGTTTTTGGCACCTTTTGATGACAACCAGTGAGGACAGAAAGCTCTATCCCAATTAAACGCTGGCTGACATCAGATCGGGCATGAATTTGGTCAAGAGATTCCTTATTTCATGTGTGGTTTTGTACAGCCAAACTGCACAAAAACATCCACACCAGTGCAAGCAGCTAAAATTTCAGTGATTGCAACAGGAATTATACTTGTGTCGCCCCATGTGGGATAAACATCCAATTCACACCTGTGGATTGACCCTTGAGTAGAGTAATCCAGGGGTTGGGCCTCCTACACCAGTGCATGAGGGAGGGCAGGAACAGAATTATGGTTTTCTTGCACTGAAAATGAGAACGGACAAACTGTGCTGAAAGAACAAGTGAGGGAAGTATAAAAATTCTGGGCATATATTTATTTACAGAGCACACTTTCAAGTTCCAGAAAATAGCAATAAAATTGCAAAGAGGTGATGTTTTAAAAAATACACATTTTTAGACAATGACAGCCGTACAGGCTGAGGCACATTTTTTTTTTTTTTTTCAAACAACATCCCAAGGACTGATACTGGAGGACTTAAAATGGGATATTCAGTCTACTTTATTGTAAATGATATTTTTATCATCCAAATTCTTGAAAAGCAGGTTTGGGAGTAAATATAATTGCTTATATTATCCACTGGGATTTTCTTAATAACTTAGCTGTAGACTAAAATTGAAAAATAGTGTATTTTTTTTTTTCTGCTGCTACACCTAACTCCATTAAATAAAACTGGTTAGAGAATGGGGGACTTATTCAGTGCCAGTAAACAGTGCTAGTGTAAGAGCCTGCCTTTTGGAAGAGGAAAAATAAATACTCCCTAAATGTCTTTTGAGGGTATGTATTAGAAGCACATGGAGTTAATACTGATGCTTTCCCTCAGGCTTTTTTGGTGCTACAAGGTTCATGTGAATTATAATCTAATAATGATTAGTATTTCTGTCTTAATAATGAATTATGTGCATTCTCTGCTCTGTCAGTGTGTTCTTTGTTTTTCCCTCCTTTCTCTGACTGAAAAAAGGAAGTGTGTGACTCATGTCTAGCACCAGTCACTCCACCTGACAACAGAGTCAAGCATTTTCCTTCTTAACCTTCAAAACTTTTATCACCGTGCTTATCCTGCAGTATCTGCAGATGTTGCTTTAAAGCAGTGCATTTGTGGGATTAAAAACTCAAAAAAATGGGTGCCCAGTGGGCGAAATGAAGTTATTGTGGCTGTTAGAGATGAGATGTAACTGCAGGAACACAATGCAAAACTAGGCTGCAGCTGAGGAATGCTCAATGTGACAGTGCTGTTCATAATTTAACTGCTTTCTCTGTACATCATCTCTTGATTACAAACTATTTGCATGTTTGAAGACAGGAGGAAAACCTCCTCTGGTCCCCTGTATTGCATTGACTCCTTATTAATATTTATGTTTAATGGCCTGATAAAGAGAAAAGAAAAATCCAATTTTTAAAGGCTTTTATGGTAAAAAGTACCAAGTAGTATTCAGTGAATTCATAACTTAGGTAACCTATGGCTTGACTACTGCACCACAGTTGTTTTTGCCAAATAAAGTAGGAACATATTTCAAACTCCTATGGCCACCAGTCCTGATGGAGTCTATGTGAGGTTGCCCCATCTGATAAAGAGAAGGATGTTTAGAGGATATAACCTTAAATATCAGAAAAATTACACATGTAACAGCAGTTCTAAGATCTTGTAAAGAGAGTTTAGAGAGGTAAAGAGGTAAATTGTCTTTTATTGGGATGAAACATATGGAAAAAGCAGAATTAAATCCTGGAAGACTGAGTATGGCAAAGGATATTCTCCAGTAAAAAGAGAAGAAATATGGAGAAATATGGAAAATTCCAATAATGTGATATAAACAGTTCAATATATTGGGTGGCAGATTATACTCCAGATGGTATTTTGGGGCTAATTCTACTTAAATCTGAAATCTTGTTTTGACCTACTTAGTGTGATATCTGTAGCTGATAAAGAGAATATAAAGTGAAGAACAAAGTTAAGAGATGTGCACATTGACCTAAACACATTACTGAATAAAGCAGAGAAAGAGTACACCTCATGAAATTATTTTTAAATGTATGTACGTTCAAGCAAGTGTATAAATCTTCAAAATGTTTCAAGGAACACAAGATTAATTAAATGAGTGTATGGAAATGCAAAGAAACAGTAAATGAAGACTTTAATATCAATTATTTTCTTAAGAGATGTAAGTTAAGCCTAGCAACATAAGAAAAATATATAAATGCTGGTCAAGTAATTGATTTAATCACTTGCACCCAGCACCAGAAATCAGCTTAAAGTAGGGGTCCATGTTTAGCCTGACATCAAAGATCTGATGGAAAAATATCCCAATGTGCTTTCTTTCCTGCTCCAAAGGATGAACACGTGGTGGGAAAGGCAGCACCACAAAAGCACCTCTGGGTGCTGTCTGGGGAGTTTGAGCTCAGAAAACCAACCCTGCAGAAGCATCACCCAGACTGGCACAGACACAGAAGGTAAAACAGGATGGATTCAAAGGAATTGAAAAGAAAGCTGGAAAAGGCCATGTAAAAATGCCAAAGTGACACAAATCATAAAAATCTGAGAGCTTTACACAGACACACCTCTGACCCAAAGAGAGCCAGCTGCTCTGGGGCATCAGCATGATGGATAAGGGGGAAAATCCTTTTTGTACATTATCTGTCAGAGTTAAGGAATGATGAAATATGGAACATCCCACCTGACACTGAGTAAAGCTGTAACTTCTCTAACTTTTTGACAATGGAAATGTTGAATATAACCAGTTGCAGGTATAAAAAGGGGATGAAAATGTTTCTGCAGTCTTTTGGTTCAGATATTGATGCTCTAATCCAGTTTTACAGAATTCTAATTTGGTCTTTGATGAGATTTAGCACACATTACTTGTATACTTCATCTCAGTTTCCAGACACACTATTGCCTACCTGGGAACCCAGTTCACAAGGTTTTGATGAGGTATTAGTCAGAATCAGAAAGAACTGATGTTAAAGGAAAGCTTTTGGGAATATCTAACAGTAAGAGGTTAGGATTGATTTTTCTGATACTGGATAGTTTCTTTTACTTTGATTTCATATCAATGTCTTAATTACATTGTAAAAAACAAACCCTTTTTGTTGAAGCAGCTGCTTATCAGCCATGTGAGATTAGATGTGATAACAGAACTATTCTTCCTGTGCTTCTATGAGGTACATAAATAATAATTGCAATAATAATATCACCCAAGTGTGGAAGAAAATATTTCAGACGTTAAGGATAGAAGGCTACTTTTAACCCTCCTCACTCAGTTACCTCTCTTCCTAAAGGCCATTATGACCTCCCTCCCTCATTTAATGGAAACACATCTCTTTTTTGGATTTTATGAAAAACTTTGTTGTAAGCTGTTCTGTTCAGTATTTGCAGTTGATTTTGCTCAGGTTGGAAAAACCTGCTGATGTTTTCCCTTGAGTGCACATCTTTTTGTCTGCGAATAGTTCTTTGTATGTGTTACTTGTCTGCAACTCTGGTTGTCAAGAAACACAATTACAGTCAAAGTCAGTGATGAGTCTGAACTTTAGCTGTTATTCTTTTAATATCTGCAAAAGCACCATCTGATAGCACTTTACAAGTGGGATTTAGTGTCACCACTTTCCAACTCAAGGAGTTAAATAATTGCAAGAGCTACAAGATGTACTTCTGTATAAGAAACACAACACAACATCTCCTATTTTGAGTTAAATCTGTCATTATGGAAATTCAGTCCCCTGTAATTCCATGTGCAAGAAACAAACCTCATTTTCATTTATGGCCTTGGGATGAACCTATTAGCAAATCTGTGCTGTGCATTAGGAGCTGAGAATGCCCCAGGGGAAAGGAATTCTTATTTAATACAAAATGTGGATGCTTGGTCCCAAACCATCTCTGTAAAGGCAATAAGATGGGAAAACAAGTGAACATAAAATAGCACCAAAGCCCTCTCTTTCTTTATAGTAATTCTTACAGGAATAGTCCCTTGGGACCATATCTTAGGGTGTGTTAGAATGGTCTTTGAGCCCTGCTAATTATTGTAGGGCTGCTGTAATTTGTGTATCACAAAGCCATTAAATTCCCATTTTCTTCCCAGCTCATTCAGCATGGCCTGGAATAGGAAAACAGGCTGAAGTGAAGCTGTAACCACTGTAGCAGGTGAGCCTTGAATTTTGAGTGGCTACTATTTTTAAAGCAAATGCAGTATGCAATGAAGCACGTACAATAGTATTTCTTTCAATTCTCCAACCTTTTTCTATGGTCATATTTGGTTCAAGCCTCAGTCTTGACTCTGTAACATTTTACATTGTTTTCAAGGAATTAAATGGCTTCATATTGTTTGGGGTCAGAAATGCTTTTCTTTGCAGAAAATTGTTCTAATGAGAAATTTCATTAAATTTAATCTTCACAAATGCATGAATATTAGTCACTTGATAAAGCACAAGAGCATGTTCCCCAGAGCCAAAATGCTTCTCAACAAGGATAAAAGTCTGACCTGTCTAAATTTAAACCTACTGAATGCAGACATATAGATGGTGTGTGTGCTTCTTGTCTCCATGAATATATTATAATGAAGACAAGTGCAGTGTAATTTTGCTTTGCAAATTAAATTCTAGATAACATCTTTCCATTTATGCAGGATATATCGTTTCATATTTATGTGTGTTTACACATGCATTCATACAAACTGAGGTATTTTCGTAGCCCTAAACATAGTCCTAAATATAAAAATTGGAGCTTCAAAAGAAGTGAGATTATTGTACAAAAAATACTTTCTTGTTGGATTTTTCAGTTGTGTCTTGAGCTTTGTTCACCTGCTTTTCCTGACATAAACTCTGTCTGCCACCATCCACCTTCTTTGAATACACTAAGGAAAACAGATTAACCTTTCCAGAGGCTTCTGCACAGCTTTTCCTGTGGGTCACAGTTATGATCCCCCTGATGCCCAAAGCTCAGGCTGTGCACTATCATCCAATCCAGCACCTTTGGCAAAGGCAAAACCCTGAGAACTCCCTGACTCAGGAGCAAGATCCTGCAGGATCTTTCACTCGGCTGAATCAAAACTCTGTAAAATTGTCACTTAAAAGAGAACTCTGGAGGACTCCTGTATAACTTTTAACTTGAAATGAGCTGATGATCAATATTAGACCTTCTCAGCTGCTACACTGTCTGCTCCAGGCTTGGATCCCTCCAAGGAATCCAAGCATAAACCCTCTGAGCTCCTGGTCCATGCTCCCCTTACTGGGATGCAACAGGTAAGCTACATAAAATGAACTAAATTCCTATTATCGTCAAATATTTGGGAGAGGCATTGCACACAGCTTTAAAGTCACTACAGGTACATCTATTTGTCTCTTTTATTTTTTTTTTATTCATCTTTAAGATGTTTCATAGGATAATTAGGAATTCTTCACTGTTTTAACTTTGAGAAAGCCCTAAGACAGAGCTTCTGTAAAATACATCATATGTAATGAATAGATGACCATGAGGGATTTTATCAGCACTCATTTTGATTAACCTGCATAACTCACTGGTGCCTTTGTCCTTTAGGAGTAGTAAATTGACTCAGTTGTCAGGATGATAAATTTTTTATGTTACCACATCATCAGGTTGTCCCTTCATGGACAGTGTACTGAGGGACATTCTGTGCCAGCAGGAGTTGTAGACTCCTAAATTAATCAGCTCAAACAAATTTGCTCCAGATAAAGGTTTATCCAAACCTGTATAAGTATGTATGCTGCACATGGCCATGTATTTTGGAACTGAATGCACTTCTCTGGCTGCATTTCACCCTCACACACATCAGTCTGTCTGCATAAATTCAAACACTTATGCAGAGGTTACTTAAATGTGTCTCCAATCCAACTGTCCAGCTAAAACATATTTCTGTATTTTTCATGTTTGTTATATCCCCCAAAGCAGATGACATGAGCTACTTGAATATACCCTATAGATCCAGATCTCACTTTCACAACCCAGCCCCAGCCCTCCTGTCCTGGAAGCTGTCTTTTCACAATGCCAAAATAAAGACCTCGAGTTTTTTATTTCCTCTACTTGCTTCTTCTATTAGGCAAGTAAAAATTATTGTGGAATTAACACACTTTATGGTCCTGACTTTATCTCAGTCCTTTCCCAACACTGCAATTCTTTGATTTCATACTCTTATCTTGCTTTTGGGTTGGCGTTCTTCCCCTGAATGTTTCATATCTCCTATTTCTTTGGCTTACTTCCTTATTATTTCCTAAGTGCTGTTCTTTATCCTCTGCTTCCACAGAATCACAGGATCAGCTAGGTTGGAACAGACCTCTGAGCTCATGGAGTCCATGCCATGGCCCAGCACCACCATGGCACTGAGTGCCTTGTCCAGTCTTTCCTTAAACCCTTCCAGGGACTGGGACTCCACCACCTCCCTGAGCAGCCCATTCCAATGTCTAATCACCTTTTCTATGAAGATATCCTTCCTAATGTCCAACCTAAACCTCCTCTGGCGCAGTTTAAAACTGTGTCCTCATACTGTGGCTGGTTGTCTGGAGCTGGGGAGAGCCCCCTTCCTCCCCTGCTGCCCATGGTGCTCTGGATGCAGCTCATGGAATGTGTGGTTTCTGGGCTGCCAGTGCACATTGCTGGGTCATGTGGAGCTTTTCATCAACCAACAACCCCAAGTTCTTCTCATTTTTCTTCTTCTCAGGTCTGCTCTCAGCCCATTCTCCTCCCGGCCTGTGTTTGTGTCAGGGATTGCCCTGACCCAGCTGCAGGGCCCTGCACTTGGCCTTGCTGAACTTCATGAGCTCCTTGCAGAGCCCCCTCTCCAGCCTGTCCCGGCCCCTCTGGATGACATCTCTCCCCTCCAGCGTGCCAGTGGCACCGCACAGCTCAGTGTTGTCACAAAACAAGCGCTGAGGGTGCACCTGCTCCCAGAGTCGATGTCAGTGACAAAGATGTTAAACAGGGCCAGTCCCACCACCAGCCCTGAGGAACACACTCATCCTGGTGTCCACCTGGACAGCGAGCCCTTCACTACAACTCTTGGAGTGTGACCAATCAGCCAGCTCCTTATCCACTTCTCTGCAGTTTAGAGACAAGGACATGTGAGCCAGTTGTTCCATTTCTATGGTAAATTTATAGAAAACCTCATTTTGTCACTAGCTGAGTAACCTTTTTGCACTCCTGAGAATCTTGATAAGAAGGAGCTCAACAGTTTTGTCAATTTGCCAACTGTCCCTTCAGGAACCCTTCTTTCACATAATCCTCAATTTTTGCCTGGTTCAGGAGTATGAAATTGCTCTGTTTACCAAACTCCTAATCAACACTTTTCCCATTCTCTTAAGCATTTTCAATGCAAAGGTTGTCTCTGATTACCAACTTTAAAACAGAGGAAGACACCCCAGAAAGGCTTTCTGTTTCAGGGAATTGAACCACCCCACCAGTGGCTGTTAAGTGCTCTTAATCCAAATTCAATGAGAGATGGCCTTGCTCACTTTTAATAACAGGTGAACTTCAAACTACCTGATTTTTCTTTGAGTCTATAGAATCAAAGACTTGATATTTTACTGCCCACATGATACCAACTTGCTTTTGCAGTATGAGGTAGTTTAGAGTGATTCAGCCTTAATTAAAAGTAGGATATTTAAGCCATTTTTATAAGATGTAAAATTGATAGGGGAACTGCTGGTGAGCTCATCTGAACTGCTGGATGCTCACTGTTATTCTCTGATAAATAATGAGGCTCATTCATATTTGATGAGGACTGGCTCTTTCTGGTTATCTTACTCTTATTACTGATCACAAAATAAATGTAATTATTTTGCAGTACATCTGTATTTGTTCATCCTTTTATGTTCACCCTCCCAGTGCAGGTGTTTTGTCAATTTTCATCATGTCCCACCCAAAACTAATGGGATTGCTCCAGCCCTTTCACCATCCTGTTCCTGCTAAATTCCTCCTTTCAATTCCTCATTTCAATTCACCAAGCAAGAACTCCTTGATAAACTCACAATCTTACCTACACTGTCTTGTATCTTCAGCAAAATATAGGAATCCTTCTCTGGGTATCACAGTTGATCCTATTATGTCAAGATAAGCAGGACTTGGAAAATAACTGGGAACTGGATCCAGGTCAAGTGTGTGTTTGGGGTGTGCTTTAGCTATTGATTCCACACTTTTGGACAGTGTTCAAAGGCACGTGGCTGCTGCTCTGGATGACACTGCACATCTGTCTGGTTCAGAAGTTTGAGACTCTGGCAAATTTTCTGATAATACAGCTGATTTTATCAGTAGGGCTCTAAATCTTGAACATGATAAGGAGCTGCCTTGGATAAGGGATTTTCTTAAATTCTGCTCAATTTAATCCTACAGGAAAAACTGTGGCAAATCTACTAACACAAACAAGAACTTTAAAAAATGCAAGCTCACAGCCTAAATGGATAGTTGGTAAATGAGCTGATCAGCTTCTGAGCAGAAGTAAAGAGAACAAGTGGATATTTACTCTAGGATAGGAAATGAATACATAGATTTGTTTTATTGTCATTCTCTTGCTAACAAGAGGCAGACAGGAATGCTGGAAAAATAAGCAGCCCTAGAGTTAGAAGTCTATTTTTTTTATCTAAATAAGAAACATCATTAAAAGCAACTGAACAAAAGTAGCTCCCACAAAAAGGCAAGGCCATCAGCAAGAGTTAAGTATATGTAAATGGGATTTACTTCTCTGAGAGCAGTGTACTCTCAGCACCTCAGAGGAATCATTCCAATACAATACTGCAAGTGATTATGAAGCAAATATGCATTACCTTAAATAAACCAAAGCAAGAGACAAAGCAAATTATTTTGAAGTGCTTTTACTCTGTAACTTCATTAAAGGAGGTTGTTTATTCTCAGAGGGGAGCTAGAAATTGAATATTGAAATCTAAAATTACAGAAATGTAAATCTGTTTATGGACCAAGGTCAAAGAGAGTTCTATTATGAACAAGGCTATCATCTACACAGTTAGAAATATTTAAAAAATATTTTTTAATTTTTGATATTAATTTGTTTTTTCTTTTATCTAACATCCTCCTCACTGCTTTTGCTTATTTTCTTCCCAAATTTTTGCTTATTTTTGTATTTCCAGGGCTCCTCACTGAAGAACTGGTATCAGGGTTTATCATTATTTTACTTTTCAAAACTCCATTGGAATTAAGAGTCTCACCTTGGAACATAAAGGGCCAAGTCAACAGAAGGTCTAAATTGCTAAATTGTCCCTGCATTCTAAATAAAAACGTGGGATTAGCTGATGTGTGCTAACTCCCTATTGCAGGTCTTACTTAACTGTAAAAATAACTCTGCTATCTGCATGGAGGGAGTCTGATGGGAAAGATCAAAGGAGAAAAAAGCAGAGGGGAAAAGGAACGGGAGGAAAAAAGGGAAAACAACAGAGGGTTCTTTACTAAAATAATTCACAATTCAGGACTGTGACATTTTCTTACTTTTTGATCTGTTTTCCTATTTGCAGCAAAGTCACTGATGCCAAAAAGGACCCTTCATATGCTATGCTAGAATCATACCAATCTATAGAGGAAAAAAGCAAACAAGATCAGCTTTATGCTTATTTTCAGAGGTAAACCATACTGAACTACTGAATCTTGGGGGGAAAAAAGGAAATAGAAGTTTCATCAAAAGACATACGGCACATTAAATGTTATGTACACAGTATTTTTGAAGTTGTTGCAACATATTTTTCTCTAACAAAACTGTAAGAACTGTGGGGTGGCTTTCATCTGTCTTTTAGTTTTTAATTGGTTTTATGTCTCTTTCCTTTATATATAACTATGCATACACCCACACAAAGATTCAAACATACATATGCATACATTCATTTCATTTATAAATATTGATTAATATTCTTAATAATGAAAAAAATCAAGCAGAGATCCTACTCCCCATAATGGTTCTGAATTGCAAGTCATCTTTTGGATCGCTCTGAATTGTCTGGTGGTTCTTTGTAAACACAGTAGTAAGTTACAATATTGAAATAATTGTCATGGTGCTTGATATTTACATCAAAACACTTCAATACAGCACAATCACAGAAACTTACTTCTGTACTCATAGGTTGGGAAGCTTGAGTTCTGCATTTCTCTAGTACTTCTAACATTGTACTGTATGCAAGTTGCCAAATAATGGTATTTCATTTTAGTACAAATAAAATACTGCTTATTTGTAATTGGCTATCCAAGAGAGAATGAAGAAGAAGATGGAAGCAGAAGCAGCAAGTAGACAAGCAGATGTGGATGTGCACTTGGATACCAGACCTCTGGATAGCAAAGGAGCATACAGTACCCAGCACCCTGAAGATCAACAGCTCAGAAAACACGGTCAGGAAAGCTCTGCACTGACTGGGGCACGCCAGATCACAAGATAACGCTCTCACAAAGGGATGCACAGGAGTCCAGCTCACTACACCTCCTCCTGCTCAGAGCACCAGCAGAAGAAGCAAGCTGGGCAATCTTCACATTTTCAGTTTTACCGAGTCTTTGGAACAGACCCAAATAATTTCCGTGGCTGAAGCTCATTTTGCCTTTGAGACTGACTGTGAAAAACCCCACCAAACAGAAACACAATGGTGATGGAGCCTGGGAAGCAGCCAACAATGCCAGACTGGAATGATGAACTCAAGCAGTTTGGCCACTGATAATTCCACAACGGATGGGGATGTTCCAGGAACGAGGAGATGCGCAAGGCTCACAATGGCTTATTCAGCATCCACAAACACTGAATAAAGAGACTCCAAAAAAGAAACACACACAACCACAAAAGCCAAGCCAGGAGAAGCACTGATTCGGGGGGTTGTTTTAGAGAGATGAACATGACAACTCAATGGGAATGAAAGGCTGGACCCAGATGGCAGGAGGTAAGAAAAGATCATGGCAATTATGATGCAGCATAGCTGTCAGTGATACAAGGACAGATCACGCCGCTGCTGTCAGGAAAATGGAAGAGGATTTTTCATTGCTGTGGGAAGATCAAGGCATTAAAATTACATACGTACATACGTCAAGAAGTGAAGACCAATTGCAGGACAGATACAGGAACCTTTAAGCAGCTCCTTTTAGGATTGTGTATATGACTTCAGAATGTCTGATCCAAGAAAGCCTGGCAAATGTTTAAGACCTTCTATAGCGCTTTGCAAAGAAAAAAAAAATAAAGTTATGTGACTGAGAACACTTTCTGTGACTTCTGATATGTTTGAGGAAGGCCAGTGATGCCACTGGGGAATCTCATGGATGGAATGAAGGGCACAAGTTTGTTCTAATAATCTTCGTACTTGATTGGGCTTAAACAATGAAAGGGTGCTTTTTCAAAACCATGTCTGGAAACAATTTGTTTTGAGCATCTTGGGTCTCACAAATCACTATTGTTTTGAAACCACTCAGGAGAGTGGAATATGTTACAAATTTGCATACATATGGTCTGTACTTGAGTTAGAGGATAACAAAAGTGTCATGGGGCTAAACTAGTGTCAAAGAAAAAATAAAAAATCACAAAGAGCAGCCATTGCCTCTTTGTGGTTCTAGCATACTCCCAGAGGCTCAAAGGCCAACACAGGAGAAGGAAAAAAATATTTTAAAAATGTAAAAAACTCATTGCTTACAATATTACTGCTACCTGTCTTTATTTCTGCCAAAGGTTGCATGTAAGAAGGTTGAAGTGTTCATAACTGGGTGTTATTAGAGTATATAATCACTGCGCTTCCAATAGGACTTGAAAACAGCATATATGTCAAAATTTAAATTTATTTTGCTGGCCTTCCAGAGTCGTTTGCTAAACCTAGTGTGCATTGGAACCTGAGTGAGTGAATCCCATTAGTCATCACCATCTTAACAATATGCACTTCATAGAGAGTTGGCTTCTGCACAGAGGAAGGAAATTACCAGTACTAACAAAGGAAAGAAGATTCATAACGAGCAAATATACAAAAACTCCAAATAATTCTAATATTCACAGCTTGGCAATGACTTTCTAGGCTATGAAATTACTTTTCTTTTGGAGGAATGAAGATTCTACAAGGTTAGTATAAACAAAGGGTAATTGGAAAATCAAATTGCTCTACACAAGTTATTGTAAGGCCTGAAATAATGGTGATAGAAATTAAAAAAAAAAGAAAGAAAAAACAAAAAAGAGAACCAAAAAACACAAAACTTGTTTATGATTCAGTGGACTTTTGTTTTGTACATTACTGCAATCAAAACTTCTCCCTTTCAAGCGCTACATGGGAAACAAGTGGCTAAACACAAATCCCAGCTTACCCCTGACACAATGAGCTCTCCTCCCAGGTTCTGAACTTCTGCCTTCACTTTGCTGCAGATATTGAGCTGGTGGCAGTACAGGGCAATGCGCTGCAGGTAGGCCAGCAGATCCTGCTTGCAGGCTGAGTCTGGGCACTGCAGACAACACAAATGCTGGTTAGATGGAGCTGGGTTCACGAGATTAGAGACAGGTAATCAGACAGTGGCAGTGTGTGCGTATTAGGAGGATCTATTCCACTTTATCTTTACATGAGGTACTAGATAAAACCTGAAAACTCAAATTCTACCTTTCATTTGACTCAAAATTTATGAATTGCAACCTAAAGATGCACTCTACCTTTCTGAAAAACGAGAAACCTCTTTATCAGCATTATGAAAATAATAATTTTAAATTATGCTCCGCAATTTATGGAATTGTACTGAACACCCAAAATGTCAGGTTTAACTTGAAAACCCAGGTTGGACATCCAAGTTAACATCCAGAATGGAGCAGTTAATGCCCAGATAAACCCAGTTCTGAGTGGTTGCCCCCAGTGCCAGCTGCTGTGTGCCTGGCAGCTCCCCTGGCATTTGTGCAGACATCCCGAGGATTGGATCAGGTGTGCTGGATGCTGTGAGGGTTTTTCACAATCAACAGAACCAGAAAGGGCCCCAGTACAATTTATTCATAGTCCCTGAGACTCTTAATAGAAACTGCATCATCCCTCACAATACCAACAGCATAACAAGCAACAGCCTTGTAGTTAATATTCCAATCTTGCCTCAGGAGAGCAGGCCTCAGTAATTCACTCTGATGAAACAGAGCTAAAAGGGCCCACTGCTAACAGCATGTCTCCAATAAATACTCTTTGGGGCTACCCAGCAAAGTCTGAGTGACAATTCTCCTGCATGGCTTGGGGACAAAGATTCCAAATATGCCTTTTTATCACCTTACAGAGCTTATGCTCAATTAAAAAATAAATATTATCAGAACATTTCAAGAAAAACTGATAGAATTAAATGCACATGAGTCAACAACATCACAGCTCCAACCCTGAGATCACTGCTCTGGCCCCAGCAGCTCATGCTGGCAGGGAATGTGCTCATGGTGAAGTAGTTGGAAATATTATTGTCTATAACCTCAAATGGAGTCATTTGGCTTTTTTCTTGCCCTTTAAAATTAGTAATAAACAAAGCTGGAGCTTCACTATAGAGCCTCTCTTCCTCAGTTGCCACAACTTTCAGGCATTAATCCCTAAAAGAACTCTTCTCCCTACTGATGCCAATTTAATATAAAAATATTTACTCAGTTCTTGAAGTCTCTGAACTGAAAGAAGTGAATTTAAAGCAATACTTCTGAAGAGTAGTCAAGGCTTTAAATATAAATACCTTGGAGTGAAAAAAATCTGAGGGCTCTTTCATTGGAACAATAATTAAAAATGCAGCTGTCCACAAGAAGTTTATATTGCTCAAGGGTCCCCAGAGTTCTGTGAAATATCATTAAAGTGTAAGCATTTTTACAAATACTTCATTCTCAAAATAATTTAACTGTTTATTTTTAGGGTTACAGTCCTCTGAAATTTAAAATATGACTCAAGTCAAGGCACTCTTAGCATAACAAGGCTCCTTCTGTTTCTTTCTTTAAAATATTCCACCTCTGCAAACACTGCAGACCAGGAATTTCATCAGCTGACAGATGGATTTCTTCTTTCTGATGTTAAAATGAACAGATGCTACATTTGAAGGACTGGAATGGGTTAACTACAGGGAAAATGCTCGCTGCTGCTGAAGACCTAAACCCAACATTTCTGAGGCTACAGGAAAATGGAAGCTTTGGGGTTTTTTTGCCACTCTGGCCCATATTCCATGGCAAGGTGTTTCACACTGTCACACTCTTACTTGAAGCAGAAAATGACATTCATATTTTGAAGAGAAAGACTAGAGGCAAGGAAGTTAGCTGTTCCTACTTCCAGAAAATTTTCTCTTGATGACAATGAAATGAGAAACTATAGGAAATTTACACATTGAAGAGAAAAACATTGAAGTTTAATTTGTCTGAATCCTAAATTAGCTATGTAGGACCTGGATTTGAATTTGGCTCTTGACTTTTAATACATTGCTCCCTCTTGCTTATCAGATGAATAAATAAATCTGAAAATCTATATACAGCAAGGTCCTCTGTCCAGCTGTGACATGAATTTGGTAAAGGAGTGAGGACACAGACCCCACAACATGCACAACACACTGAGGCAAACCAAAAATAGGAGTCAGAGAATCTTGAAGGAGTAAAGAGCCAAATCAAGGAAAATTGCTGGAAGAATGACTGACGAATCCAAGATTCTTACTTGAAGAAGAAAATGACATTCTTATTTTGAAGAGAAAGACTAGAGGCAAGGAAGTTAGCTGTTCCCACTTCCAGCAATTTTTTTCTTGATTTCAATGAAATGAAAGAAATTATAGGAAATTTAGAAAGAGAAAAATAGTGTAGTTTAATTTGTCTGAATGCAAAATTAGCTATGTAGGACCTGGGTTTGAAATTTAGCTCTTGATTTTTAATACAATGCTTCCTCTTCCTCTCCAGATAAATAGATAAATATGAAAATACATATACAGCAAGATCATCTGTCCAGCTGTGACATGAATTTGGTAAAGGAGTGAGGACACAGACCCCACAACATGCACAACACACTGAGGCAAACCAGAAAATAGGGAGTCAGAGAATCTTGAAGGAGTAAAGAGCCAAATCAAGGGAAAATTGCTGGAAGAATGAGCTGAAAAGAATCCAAAGATTCTTACTTGAAGAAGAAAATGACATTCTTATTTTGAAGAGAAAGACTAGAAGCAAGGAAGTTACCAGTTCCCACTTCCAGCAAATTTTCTCTTGATGTCAATGAAATGAAAGAAACTATAGGAAATTTGCAAAGGGAAAAATAGTGTAGTTTAATTTGTCTGAATCCAAAATTAGCTATGTAGGACCTGGATTTGAATTTGGCTCTTGACTTTTAATACAATGCCTCCTCTTACTCTCCAGATGAATAGATAAATCTGAAAATATACATACAGCAAGGTCCTCTGTCCAGCTGTGACATGAATTTGGTAAAGGAAGTGGGGACACAGACCCCACAACACACTGAGGCAAACCAGAAAATAGGGAGTCAGAGAATATTGAAGGAGTAAAGAGCCAAATCAAGGGAAAATTGCTGGAAGAATGAGCTGAAAAGAATCTAAACATTCCTAGGGACTCGGCAAGGGAAACGGAGCATCCAAATCCTTCCTGCTTTTTTTGCAGCAAAGCCATTTTGGAGGTGATGATCTCACAGGTCTTTTCCAACCTGAAGGAGTCTTTGTCTAATTCTATCAGGCCCAGAAGTGAGGCCATTTCTGAAATTTGGAGAAACTCATTTATGAATTCCCTGCTCTGCAAAATGCTGATGGGTCTAGAAGAACCAATGGGAAGATCAGGATCCAAGCCTCTCAACAGGTAATTTTCTGGTAAAACAGACTTTTCCTGCAAAAGCCAGCTCATCCATAGAGGTTCCATCGTGTTCCAGCTCGTTTTGGGGTACCTGATCAGCTACTGCCCGCGCCAGTTTGTCCATCCTGGATCCTGCCTCTGCAATCTTCTTGGCTGCATTAATGACATCAGATGTGTTCTTCAGGGGGCCCTTCCCTCTGTGGAACACAAGACAATTACCCACAATCTCAACAAATCATGAAAAGCAACACTTCCAGTGACCCTGTTTACTGCTCATTTTTAAAATAGTAACACAAATGTCTTCTTAATTTATTACAATTTTGCCTTTTAAGTACTTTATAGTACAGCTTGATTAAGAAATCTTTCTGCTGTATTTCCTCTCCCTCACAAAATGCCTCACTGGCAATTTAGTCTGATGGTTCCTTCAAGCACATGAGCTGTTCTTAATAGTATATGCATTTTTAAGCGCTCATTAAGCCAATGTTGATCCTGGAATACACAACTATTTCAAAATGATGTGATTCCCAAGCCAGTGCTAAATGTTCAGCTCATCATGTCTAAGGCAAGAATGTCACATTTTAGAAAACTTTTCTTTTTAGAAGATTTTTTTGTTGGAAAATAAAGAGGTGAAGCATAATCATTGTGTTACATTGAATGTTATACTTAAACCATGTCTACTTAGCTTCAGGCCTGATCTTTCACCATATTTTTAAGATGATGTACAAAATTCTGGTTTTAGTCATTAAAGCTACCAAAATGTATTAAGACAGAAGGTCTCTACAGACTTCTGTGAGTTTTCATCAGACTCAAAACTTTAAACCTGGTTGTACCAGTAAAATTGCAGCTGCTCCTGAGAAAGTCTCAACTGGAAGTGAGTTCATTTTACATTTTTTTTAATGTGGAAAAGGACAATATGGTAATACCTTTATTTTTTTTTAATTAAAGAGAAGGCATTTTTTCTAAGCACAACACTGCATTATTTTTGGATTTTTTTAAAAATCTATAATGGCAAGAATTACATGCTGAAACATATTTCCATTTTAATCTTCTTTCCATACTTTCATTACCAGTTTCAACAGAGGAAATACAAATATCCCACTTCTGATGAACTTAAACTGCAGCAAAAGTACTTCTTGGTGACCTCATGTGCTTCTACATTAATTACATGAGCAGCTCTGACTGTCACGAACTCCCTGCATTTGAAAAATTATTCTGTTCTTACACTGCTGAGGTTACAGCCAAGCAAAAAGGTGTGAAAGGCTTGTTTCTGTTTTAATGGAATATATTAAACAACTTGTTATTGAATCTGATGCAGATAGAGGTGCACTTTGATTTTTTTTTATTTACTTCAAATGTGTCAGTAATCTTTATCTCAGTCTCAAATTAGTTTTGTTCTTTTGATGCTAGAAAATACAATTATCAAACTGCCAATTTCATGCTCAATATATCAAAGGTTGTCCAGGAGGTTGCAGAAACTGTGCATAATCTGGGCTGTTGCTTCAAAACATAATTTCTTCCTTCCATGAAACAATGACACTGTTTGGGCAGTTTTCACCCTATGTTTTGTTGACAGAAGGATCAGAGACACCAAGACAACACAAATAAAAGTAACACAGAATTCTGTAAAATATCCTCTCCATCCATTTCCACCTCTTGCCACCATCCCAGGTTGCTGCAAGCCCCAACCAACTGAGCTTGAACACTTCCAGGGATGGGGCAACACAAAGAGATGAATAAATGAATGTTTGATTTTAATCTTGAAAAAAAAAAAGGAAGATTTTCATCCTGTTTTGTGCAATCACATTTTGATAAATACCATTTAAACTTTTGAACCCACTTAAAAAATAAACACTGAACAAAATTTAATTTACTACAGTGATCTGGAATTCAAAGAATCTTGTAAACCTTTCTCCCTGGTGTGATTAACAACATGACCATAATAAAAGACAATAATTCTGTTTACATTGTATCATTAATGAATGGCCTCTGCAATTAGAGAAGAATAAGGCATCAATAGAGAAAATAAATGAAAGCAAAAAAAAGAAATCATTACTGACAGACTCCCACAAAGCATTAGATCAAACCAGTTTCATTTCATTTGGGATTTTTTTTTTGAAGGAAGCTCAATGTTTAAATGATATAAATAGTTCTGCCATTATTTTTGATTGACACAAATTGTGCTGAAATGTTGAAAGTTCAGAGAGGCACATGCACTTAGATGGGTGCTAAAGGAAATGTCACTGGAGTGTCTGTAAGGTCACAGACTAACTTTACAAAATGATCTGCAAATAAAAGAGACTTGCAAATAGCACAAAATCTTCATGTCATTAATCCCACTTGGACAAACACCCAGGGCAGTGTGTATGCTGAGCATTCCTTGGCTTTGCATCCCCAAAACCACAGGAAATCATCTCAAAAGGCTACAAAGCAAGCAGAAAAGGGGAGATGTTGCCCACCTGAGCGGCTCAGCTGGGGCTGTCTTGTCCTTACCTGGTGAAATCTGTCATTTCCATCATGATCATGCACATCTGCTTGGCCAGCACAATGATGTCATTGCCGCTGTCATCCCACTTGGCCACCTCTGCATCCAGCTTGCTCTTCTCCTGGTGGAATATCTCCACCTGCTCAGCAATCTTTGCCTTCTCCTCCTGGGGCAGCTGGGCCATGATAGCCTGGAGAAAATACAGCAGTTGGGCATGAAGAAAAGGAAGATACAAAATGGATCCTTCCAGCGGTCCCACCCAACAGCTTGAGTTTCTTTTTATGGGAGCTGAAGATACCAAGTAAAATCCTGTAGGCATCTGATTTCTGTCAGGACATGTAAAAGCACATTCGCAGCACGTTTATGCCTCTTCTTGCACTTTCAAGATGATAAAGTTTCTATTTATGATGTCGTGATTATTCACCAGTTGACAAAGGAGGATTGAATCGCAATTTTGGGGAAGAATAAAACCAGCGACGTTTATGGGAAAAGGCAGACTGAATTGCTGTGTCACTCCTAGTCTCATCCTCTGTCAGAAACAGAGGATTTCAGATTAACACAGCACTAAAATAAGCTATGACAAACAAGACAATACATTTGAAGTGAATTATAACAAGTGTATCTTTTAATGATATTTAGTGTTCAAATTTTCCATTGGAAGAAATGCAAAAAGGCACTGGACAGGTTGGTACTGATCTGCCTCAGCATGAACAAAGCACCAAGTTCCTGCTCCCCCCCAAAAACTCCCTAAAACATTATAATAATTACTTCTGAAGATCAAATGGACACTTTGAATAATGATTTCCAAGTTAAGCTTTTATTTGGCTCTAGGGGATCTGAAGACCACATTATGCATTTAATGGGGTGTGACACATATTTAAGTGTCATTACATTTTTTTCTTGTTTATGTCACTTTCAATCAGCTGAAGTCTTTTTCCACATATTCTTAAAATGCTCTTGGCTTTTAAAAATTCGTAATTGACCTTTTCCCAAACTGAAATTAAAAAGGGTTATAAACAGTAGATCAGAAAATGAGAAATTTGCAAGTTAATCAAATTAAAATTCAAGATGAGTTTTAATTAGGCCTTATAAATGTAACTCAGCAGTTTCAAATGTGAGCATGTTAGTCTTTGCACAGAAAAATGCAGTGTAAGTCAAGCTAATAAATAAATATATAAAATGCACATAAAACAACAGAACTGAGGAATTAACTGAAATTAAGAGAATATGATAGGATTAGTGATATTTGGGAAGTTTATCTTGCCTGTGGGTTCTTCAAGTGGCTGCTTCACCTGCGCACTCTTTAAACTGGTAAACAGTGCTTTAATAATTCTGTTCCAGCTGCTGATGTGCTTTCAAAGCAGCCATATCCTACAGCAAATGCAGCCTGTAAATTCCACTTTTATTTCTACTGAAGACCAACACAAGTCTTTCTGCTAAAACACTACCAGCCTTGTGGAGTAAGCATATTAAACAAATCCATTACGTGGCATGAATAAAAGTATTTTGCATCTTTTCCACAGAAAAGGTTCAGAAAAAATTCAGTTCTGCTCAGCAATCCAGACTGGGGACTGGGCAGCTTCTGCTTAGCATTGTTTCCCTTTTAGTTTTTATGATTTGTTGTTTCCTGTGCCACATTGCAATCTGTATTATTCAGGATCTGTCTTTATGATATATTATGTTTATACAGCGTGTAGCTGATCAAAGCAGAAGGATTTAAGCACAGCAGTAATAATAACCACAGTAAATGTAGTAGAATTTAAGAATCCTAAATCCCCAGGTGAACTCCATTCTTAGTAAGAAAAATTACTGCAGTCTTTACTTGGGTTTCAGATCAAGAAAGGATGACATGCTACCCAGTCCTAAATGTAACCAAAGAGATGAGAAAGGCTGTGAAATCTGACAAAATAATCTGTACTGTATCTCAGTTCTGTTAGACCTGAGATTTGCTTTAATAGTCAATACTTTGACTATCTCAAAAGGAGTTTATGCCCTTTAAAATATCAAAATCATGAAAGATATTCAACTACATCCAGAACAGTTCTGTCACCAGTCTCACAGTAAGGAATCCAGGCATTTTTTGCCTTAGGGATGTCATGATAAAACTCCCATTTTTCTGATACATGGTTTTCTGATGTGGTTTATTTACCATCTATGTTCAATATTCAGGGAAATAATTTTAAGACAAAAAGAAATCTCTGCCCATTTTACTGGATCCGTGCCTTGCATTTCTCCCACACCTCTGAGTAAGCTGCTTTCAGATTTCTGTTACTCCACTGTTTCTTTGCAGGGTGTAAATCCTTTGTGTCAAGCCCCAACCCACAGCAGCTGAAAACTGTCCTGGTCCCCTGAGCTTTCACAGCATCTTTGCCTGCTGCTCTTTGGGCTCTCAGCCCTACAAATCCTCTTCCAGACTCCAAGGTAAGAAATCCCCATTCCAGTTATCAGCTTTTGCTGGTGTTAGAGTTTGTGGGGAAGATGCTTTTTTATTTAGTCCATAGCTTCACTTCCAGCACATCAGAACAAATCAGACTTGTGTGAAACATCAATGAAAATCAATCAGATAATTCCCAGTTTCCTGATGGTTCTCTCCTGGAAAAATGTTAAAATGCTTTTCTTTCAAATCAAATATATTGTCATGACGCATAAAATTATAGTCTGATTATTTTTTTTTTAAATAATCTGAGCTGAGAAGACTATTCAGTAAAAAGCAAACATTCATCAGAGGGTGGCATAATTCTGAGTGTTAACAGGAATATTCCTGAGTGTTAACAGACTTCACTTCCCCAGCACCTGTGACCCCTGAAGCACTCATCAGCTTAATTTGCAATCCCCATGCACAGGCTGAGGTCGCAAATCACAGTGACTGGAGTTTATCATGATGTAATTACCCTGGTAAAATTACATTGACTCAGTAGCAAATGTCTTCAATTACAATTAAATTACAGGGACTACTCAGTAGCTTAAACAGATCTTCCTGACAGGTTTGCACACTGGGAAACATGACTAATGTAAGATTTCTCTGGATACAGCACATGGTGCACTGATGGGATTTTTTAAATTTTTTTTTTAATTTGCTGACGACTCCCACATTTTCAGCACATTCCAAACCTGCAAAGCCTCCTCTTACAGCACTAGCTGGAGCAAGCAGCTGATACTAGGCAGCACAAAAGCCTCAAGACCATTCAATAAATGCTACTCAAATAGGTTCGACATGAGAAAAATCCTCAACAGCTCTGTCAGCTTGGTCCCATCCTTTCCTAAACAACCCTGAGGGCTGGAAATCACTTTCTGAGGCAGAGATTGCACTGGTCCCCACTGGGCACACGGGTGGGTTTGTACTCACCCGCGCGCTCTGGCCGGCGATGAGCTGGTCATCCTCCGTCTGCACGCTCGTCCGGCTGCGCACGTCGTAATCCTCCTGCTCGAAGTCTGAGTCGTCCTCCAGCTCCTCAGGGGTCTGCAGGGACACACAAAAGCCACAGAGAGGAGATGACCAGCTGGAAAAGGACACAGAGCAAGTCCCCCGCACAGTGAGATCTTATTTCATTGACTACCAGCCCAGGAAATGCTGTTCTGTTCTCCTCTGAAATGAATTTGTCTGCCCCAGCAGTCAGGGACTGAAATTGAATTGTCTTAAAAATTAAATTGTTTCAACCCCTAGTTTTCTTTACAAATGGCATTTGTCATTACCCTGCCACAACTTTTCTTGCTGCAATTTCTCTTAACTCTGTTAACATGATGAATGCAGTTCCAGGAGCAAATATCCTTTGGAAACACTAACAACTGGAATGCAGTATTTTAAAATGATGTTATTTCATATATAAATGGTCACTAACACTATTATATTACTGGAAACTACATGTAATCTTCAAAAGAGAAAGTAAATATCTGGGAAAAAGCAACTAACATCCTGGAAGAAAAATTTATCAAAGCAAATAAAAGATTTCTCATTGAAGGAAATTGTAAATTATGTCAAATGGTTTTGAAACAAACATGAAATTTATAATCTGTGTAATGTTGGTTCACATGGTCCTTTTCATATACAGAGCTTTGGAATTTGACTCATACTCCTGCTGAGACATTGATGTCTTCAATGCTGATGCTACAGATGAAGAGAAAGTTTCTTGGAAGATTTACTAAATCAAGTTACGTATTTTCAGGCTTCAGATTGTTTAAAATGTTGGAAGGAGGGAGAAAAAAATAATTGATGGATCTGTTCATTTGGGGTTTTTCACCATGTAGCCAAAAGTTCTGAGAAAAAAAGTCCTTATTTATATACAGAGAGACAGTCTTCTTAAAATCAGTATTAGTATGATATTTAATATAGAGGGTGCAAAAAAGTAGAATCTTTAGAAAGAAGATTATATTCCATTTTATGGTTGAATAGTATCTGGTAAAACAGCCTAAGTTCTGTGGGTACCAGGCATGACAAAGGTATGAAGAAAAAGAAAAGAAAAAGAAAACCACAGTAACTGCAGAGAAATCCTCACTTTCCTGGACACCCTTCACCCCAGTGACAGCCTGGGAGGCCAAGGCACTGCAGAAGAAATCATCCAGGCTGGCATTTGGTGCTTGGAGGCAATGTCAAGTTTCCCAGCAGAGGTGCTAATCACTGCCAGTTGTCATTACAGCTCTGTCTGGGGCTGCTCAGGCACCAGGAACGGCTCCAAACCCTCTGACAGAGCACACAGGAATCTTGTGGCGGCATTTCTGTTCCAGCCTGGCTCCCAACACCAAGTGCACATCCCTGTTTGTAGCTGCACAGTGAAGTGCACAGGATGGGGAGGGTAAAACACAGACATCTTGGTGGGACTGTGAGAGCATGAATTAAATATGGGCTTTGGTGCTGAGCTGGAGGAAGAAATAAACCAGGTGTGACAGTGTGGTAATGAACCTGTGTGGGATCTCAGCACCTCAGGACTGAGGTGCCGAGCCACCGAGACCACCCTTGGGGGGCTCGGGAGTCCTGGAATGTTGCCAGAAGTGTCTGGTGGCTGGACTTTGATCCTACACAGGAGACGACACCTGTATGAGGATAGGAGGGTTTCACCGGGGTGAATGGTGAAGGGATTGGTTAATTAGAGGGTGAGACACAGGGTTTAGGATTTCTGTACAGGGGGGTTTAGAGAAGTAAGATGGAGGAATTGGGGCGTGTCCTGTCCTTCTTCTTCTTCTTCTTCTCCTCCATCTTCTGTGGTGATGGTGGCACTTTGGGATTGGTCATTACTGAAAGTGCACCGGACAATAAGAATAAAAGGTATTGGGGAAAAATGATAAATATTGTACACGTAACCATGGGTATAAAGATAGGTGACTGTCCGGAGGGCAGCACAGTGTGCTCATGGCTGGCTGCTGAGCAGAGCTCTGTCGGGCTGAAAGAAAATCTTTTAGATAAACAATTAATAAACACAGAGACCGAAAGAAGAACTGAAGCCTCTTCTCGTCCTTTGATACGCGGGCTGCCCCAAGGCCACTCCGGGCCCTTCCAGGCCCTCCAAACAGCGGAAACCAGACAAACCTGCACCTCTGAAGAGAGGCATGCACAGAGAGTGTGTCTGACAGGACAGGCAGGAGAGGAAGTTCAGATGAAAAATGAATTTACCTTCTCTACTGTCACAGGTAAAATAGAAGGATTGGTACCCATCCAATGGTCCTGTTTTCCAATCACCTTTAATCTCTTTGTTTTCTCTGCTCAGCTGCCCGAGGGCAGGATGAGACCTTAAAATCTGCCATAAACGAGCAAGGTACAAAGAGAATCCTACAACTCCCTGAGCAAAGAGTGTTCTCTATCACAAGGCTCAGCTTTTCATCTGCCCAGGCTTTGCTGTTCAGAACAAGAACAGGGTGCAGAGCTTCAATAAACCAGATGGCTCTTCCCCATCCTCCAAGTCCACTCAACGAGTTTCACTGGTCATTGTAAAGCCAGTACCCTTTCACACCCCAAATACACTCCTGTTAGTTTCTTCTGTCTCCACTTTTATAAATCAGATTATAAAACATAATGTGCAGTCCTTTCCAAGTCCTTTCATTGTCAAACTTGAAGTAAAGATGTAATATTCAAAATATTACATCTCAACACGGTAACCAGTAAGGACATGAGGCTGCCTCTTAAAAAGAAAAAAAATATTCTGAAAATTCGACGCAAGGACTTATTCTTGAAGAAATATCCAGAAAAAAAAATGTATTGCTGTTACTGACATTCATGATCTTGAAATCTGTGGCCTTTAAAAGACTGAAATTTAATGGGTATAAATGTTGAACTTGGAGAAAATGTAGTGCAAACCAAAAGGGCAAGTAATGCAACTGTTAGCAATATACTACAAGCACAAGACATCTTCCTATTCCCCTCTGTACAAGTGAGATCTAATTCAAAGTGATCTTTCAGATTCACTCTTTTCATGTTTTCAAGTGTGGTGAATTTTACACTCCCATTTTCTTCCCCAAACAGCTGCATTTTGCATTAAGGTGAAAAAGTAAGGTTAAGTTTTATCTGTTTTCTGCCATTTTGAGCATTTCCATGCTTTTCACCACTGCACCTTTGCCTTGTCTCAGCTGATCCCCTGGAGATGCAGCCTATATAAAATAAAGTCTCCCTTTTGTTTAGACACAAAGGTACAAAAAAAAATATTATATTGAATTTGACTTAAAGGACTACTCTTAGCAAGGCCTTCTAATACACCAGAATGACTCTAATTTTTGTGCACAACTAACAGGACCTTGATATTTAAAACCTTGTTTCCAAGACAACAGAGTCTGAGATTCCATTTCTCCGAGCTGGAAGATAGAAAGGCTGATTCTGTCTTGCAGACACCTGGATTTATGGTTACACAAACATAGGAATCACAGATCTGAGGCTGGAGACAGCTTCCAAACAGAGCTGACAGCCACCAATGGCAGAGGAAGCTCAAGTAATATTCAAAACTAATGGATTTTATGCACTGATTGATTTCAGCAGGAAAATGGACCATTTTCATAATTTTTAATCTGTTTTGTAGCACAATCCATAAGAGTTCCCAAGATTTTTTTTTCAAATACAGTATCTCTACTGCACACAACATTCATCTAACTCAGAGGAAGTTTTCCAGTGAAGAAGAATCTTTCACAATCCCAGATAAATCACACAATAAATATATGCTTTCCTCTTTTGAGATGCATGTTTTATTTCTAATATGAATGTGGTGACTTTCAACTTCCAGGCCAATATATATTGGAATATATATATATATTTTTAATATCTCTCTGGCTGTTTGATTGAAGAGCTTGCTGTGAACAAAATATCTTCCATCTATGCCATTTTTTTAATCTTTTGTGACTGCAGTATGAAAATGTGAATTATCCAAGTATAAGGAATAAAATGGCATATATATGCAGATTTGTAAATACTGTTTGTTTCATATTTCACCAACTCAAATGTACTTGATGAAGATAGAAACCCCACTTTGCTATGCACTTAAAAATTGTAAGATGCAACTACAAGAATTTCAGCACTGTGAACACCAAGTCAAGCTAACCTTGTAACGAGAGCAAAGACTGAGGAGATGAAAAGATACTCCTCCATTTTTTACAATGAAAATTCCCTCTAATTTTAGAAGGAGAAAAAAAAAAAAGCAGACTTCACAAGGTGCTTTTAAATCCAACTCCACGCTATTCTGTACATTTGTTTTGTACCACTGCAAGCAGCACCTGAGAGCCTCAATCAGAGACCCTCTCTCACTGCAGCTCTTCAGTTGTTTGGTGATTTACAGTAAAATCCAACACTTCAAATCCAATCTGAGGAGCGGCAGGCACTCAATGGAAACACTGGACCCCACAACACCCTTTAGAGATAGGATGTTTCAAAAGATGATGGGATTCTGCACCAAATCTGGTTTTACAGAGGACACAAAATGCTGCAGTAATTTGGATTTTACACCAATGGCTGCCCCAGAGATGATGGTGGCTAAACCTGACAAGTCTGGCAGAGGAGAAGAGCATTAATACACCCCACAGTCACTTTTGCTGAGGTCTTCTCCCAAGGAGAAGAAAAATCCCTTAATTACATAATGGAATAGAAATGGAGTTATTATTAGAATGAAATATCCTGAATTGGAAGGAGCTCACAAGGACCATCAAAGTCCAGCTCCTGGTCCTGCACAGGACATCCCCAAGAGTCACAACTTGTTCCTGAGAGCATTATCCAAATGATGAATTCTGAATTCTGGCAGGTGTGAGAGACTGAAATGGTTAATGGCTTAAACACTGTTAAAAAAGGACTTAGCCATTATGGCAAAATTATATAAAGAAGCTGTGAGCACCAAAGCCCTGTTCAAATGTGCCTCCTGAGGGGAACTGGGCTGTGAGTTAAGCCACCTGATGTTTTCAACTTAATCCTTCCTTCCTTCCTTCCTTCCTTCCCTTCCTTCCTTCCTTCCTTCCTTCCTTCCTTCCTTCCTTCCTTCCTTCCTTCCTTCCTCCTTCCTCCTTCCTTCCTTCCCTTCCTTCCTTCCCTTCCTTCCTTCCCCTTCCTTCCTTCCTTCCTTCCTTCCTCCCTTCCTTCCGCCCTTCCTTCCGCCCTTCCTTCCTTCCTTCCTTCCTTCCTTCCTTCCTTCCTTCCTTCCTTCCTTCCTTCCTTCCTTCCTTCCTTCCTCCTTCCTTTCTCCTTCCTTCCTTCCTCTTCCTTCCTTCCTTCCTTCCTCCTTCCTTCCCTCACTTCCTTCCCACTTCCTTCCCCCTTCCTTCCTTCCGCCACTTCCTTCGCCACTTCCTTCTTCCTTCCGCCACTCCTTCTTCCTTCCGCCCCTTCCTTCCGCACTTCCTTCCGCCACTTCCTTCCGCCACTTCCTTCCGCCACTCCTTCCTTCCGCCACTTCCTTCTTTCCCTTCCGCCACTTCCTTCCTTCCTTTCTTCCGCCACTTGCTTCCGCCACTTCCTTCCTTCCTTCCTTCCGCCACTTTCCTTCCTTCCTTCCTTCCGCCACTTCCTTCCTTCTTCCTTCCTCCTTCCTTCCTTCCTTCCTTCCTTCCTTCCTTCCTTCCTTCCTTCCTTCCTTCCTTCCTTCCTTCCGCCCCTTCCTTCCGCCCCTTCCTTCCTTCCTTCCGCCCCTTCCTTCCTTCCTTCCTTCCTTCCTTCCTTCCGCCACTTCCTTCCTTCCTTCCGCCACTTCCTTCCGCCACTTCCTTCCGCCACTTCCTTCCGCCACTTCCTTCCGCCACTTCCTTCCGCCACTTCCTTCCTTCCGCCACTTCCTTCCTTCCGCCACTTCCTTCCGCCACTTCCTTCCGCCACTTCCTTCCGCCACTTCCTTCCTTCCTTCCTTCCTTCCTTCCTTCCTTCCTTCCTTCCTTCCTTCCGCCCCTTCCGCCCCTTCCGCCCCTTCCGCCCCTTCCCCCCCTTCCGCCCTTCCGCCCCTTCCTTCCGCCCCTTCCTTCCGCCCCTTCCTTCCGCCACTTCCTTCCGCCACTTCCTTCCTTCCGCCACTTCCTTCCTTCCTTCCTTCCGCCACTTCCTTCCTTCCTTCTGCCACTTCCTTCCTTCCGCCACTTCCGCCACTTCCTTCCGCCACTTCCTTCCTTCTCTACCTCACACTACTGTTAAATAAAATCCAGCTTCAGCATATGGTCTTGTTTGCACCTTAACACAGGCAGATTTTAATAACACTCACAATTTTAATAACCAGAGCTCAACACCCGGTGCTGTGACCACTTCCCTGGGTACCCTAATCCACTGCCCAACCGCCCTCTGGGTGAGGAACCTTTTCCTGATATCCATCCTAAACCTCTCCTGGCACAGCTCCAGCCATTCCCAGTCTTCCATAAGAATGAGAAAAGTTGCCATTGTGAGTCCTCCTGAGTGTAGAGAGGGTTTCTGACCAATAACTGAGGGAATTTCATAGGCAGCTATGAAAACACAAAGTGCAATTTCATCCCTACGCAGTAATAGGGAAGGTGTTGGAATGAAGTTTTTATTTTCTATTTTATTTCTAGGTTCTATAATTATACTCTTAAATTCATTTATACTACTTCTTAACTAGTGAAAGAGATCTTTTTATCTGTATAGATAATAATAGTAGTCCTCAATGAAAAAATTAGTCTCCTTTCTCCTCCAGAGGGACAATAAATTCTCCCCTTTTGAGGGAAAAAGAGAAGAACAGAGACTATCCACCCTTTCTTTCAGCTTACTAAAAGTAATAACACCAACCAAAATTAATTTCAAAAGTGGTTTTATTTACTCTCTTGAATGAGGGGATTCAGATAAATTCAATCTTTCACAGCTTGCACACAAACAATCACTGCCTGAAAATAATTGTGTCAGATGCTCTAAAAAGTTTGCAAGATTGGATTTTTTTCCTTTTTTTGCAATTCTGAAAAAGTTTTACTACCTGAATTAAAGGGTGCATAATATTTGACAGAGTATTAGATGAAAATATTCTAAAGGCTTTTATAGCCTCACCCTTTAATTATACATCCCATTTCAGTGTGAGATGTTCAGATGGAAATGTTAAAGAGTATCTCAAAGTGAAACTAATTTTGTTTTCTACAGCAAATAAGGTTCTGATTCAGCAAACTTTGGTCTGTGTAAGCTTATATATGTGGATTTTTCCAGTTAACTCACATGGATAATGAGTCCATTTATGTGCTTTAGTTCTCTGCCTGGGTAAGGAGTATTACATTGAGCTCCATAAATAAGTTAATTGTCTGAAGGCAAAAATAAATCTTCCTAATCTGGGCAAACAGAATTCATTAACTCAGATCATACAACGGGTGGAATGTCATAGTGATGTAATGGCAAAAGTAACTTGGGATTTTCCTAAGGAGACTGAGAAGCCTGAATGCTGATCAGCTCCCCAGGTACACAGAACTGTCAGGCAGTGACAAAGGAAGTGATCAGGCCTTCAAAATTCAAAATTTAATCTTAAAAACCTCTCACCAGGATGGACATCTCATGGCAAACTCTTGGGGATAACTTTGATGTGTAGAGGGTTGCTGGAAGATGGAGCTCTGTGTAGAGGATGGAAAAACCTGGGTTTGTAGGAGATCCCACCTGATGATTGAGTCTGTGCCACAATCACAGTTTGAAATTACTAGAAAAGATTAAAGTGTGCTAGGCAGTTGTTCTTGTCCTAAGAAAATTTGGAAATCGTTGTTACTGAGGAACTGGAAAACCAAAGGGAAAACAGATGCAGATCTTTCATTTCCCAGAATTGTAGAATGCTGGAATGGTTTGGGTTGGAAGGGACCTTAAAGCCCATCCAGTGCCACCCCTTCCACCGTCCCAGGCTGCTCCAAGCCCCATCCAGCCTGGCCTTGGGCACTGCCAGGGATCCAGGGGCAGCCCCAGCTGCTCTGGGCACCTGTGCCAGGGCTCAGCACCCTCACAGGGAAGTAATTCAAGCAAAAATTTCCCTCCCCTTCCCTTTCCCTTCCCTGCCAATCCTCTAACACACCCAGAGAACAGGATGGCTTTGCCCCCACCGCAAGCCAGGACAATAATTCACACCACCTGGGATAAGCACTGGGTATGAGAATGGAATTTATGTTTGGCAGTTATAAAATTAAGCCTGTCAAAAGCTTTTTCTGTAAATGTTAATACATAGTGGCAGATGACTAAAATGGAGCTATTTTGGAGTGTTCCAACTGCCTGAAGTCTTACATCAGTGCCATAATACACTCACAACCACAAGTACACACTACCTGTTTGCTCAAAGGGATCAGTTGACATTTCAGCCCTGTTATTTGCCTCAACAGCTTCCTCTGTGATTTTCTCCATAGCTTTACATGTACATGGCTTTTATTAGGGCAGATTCAAGGCAATTTGGGTTTCAAATGACAGTTTCAGTTGCTGAAGAGATGTCCAAACCAGGTTTGGTTTGCTGTTTTTCTTTTTTAAATCTTTGTCTGCTGACTGAAGTGAAAACTAACACACACCTACTATCACAATAATGATGTTGTTATGTGGTGTCTTTTATTTGTTTATTTATTTTATTAAAAGATGTCTAAACAAATTGAATCAACTGGTTAGTCAACACTGAAATGACACATTTTTTACCTTGGTAAACATTCAAAACCATCCCTGCAGCAGCAAGATAATTTATTCATTTAGATTTTAACCAGACCTACCTCACATCCCAAGCAGCACACATACATTGGGAAAAAACCCCAAATAAACAAAAAATCCACACAAACTTCGAAGAGCTTGGCAAATTAATCCTATTACTATGGAAACAGTAATGGAGTTTGCATCTATTGGCAGTTGTGATCAAATCTTCTAGCTGATTACCATACTAATTGTGATTCATCCACTAAATAACCTCTTTATTTACTAATTCTTTTGTTGTTGGATAGATACTTCTGTTTCATGCATGTTTCAATGTCAAGCTTTTCTGTTGTGGTGTGTTGCAATATCCTGTTTTACCTTCTCCCTTCCCCCTCGCCCCTCGCTGAGTGTGCCCTGTCAATCAGGCTAACATACCAGCAAGGCGTCGTGTGATAGGTGTCCCTAGTCCCTTGAGACCCTGCCCCTTCACCTGGTTGGTGGCTCACCTGTCCCCTCCCCTTCCCCTGTCCTGAGCTTAAAATGTGAATGAGACCATGCGGCCTCATTCTGTTAGCAGCAGTGGCCCGGTGCAGACATCTCTGTACCCATGGAATAAACATCTGGCAACCTTCTAGCAGAATCCTCTCCTTCCTTCTCTTCACCATCGCCAGAACCTCTCTCTCCTGAGGTAAACGGAGTCCTGACAAGCCTTGACTTGCCCCGCTGCAATCTCCAGCAGCCAAGGTATCTCTGGGGTAAAACACCACAGTGCTGCCTTTGGCCCAGCAGCGAGGGTCAGAACTGGCCCAGGCACCATCTAACTGGTTATATTGGGATTCATATTCCAATATACTTTTCAATGCCAACCTGGTGCCTGTTTCAATGTCAATCTTTCCTGCCTTACTACAACACGAGGCTGATTCCAAGGAGCTTCTGCATTCCCCTTACCCATGAGCCCTCCCTGTAAACCCCAAAACTCTTCAGTCCCCAGGTGTTTGGCATACCCTGATCATGAGGACAGCTTTCCTGATGTCCCGGACGCCGTCGTAGACCAGGCGGGAGGCGTCGATGAACTCGTTCTCCTCGAAGGGCTGGGGCACGTTGGCGCTCAGGGCTTCGATGGCCACCTCCACTTGCTCAGCGAAACGCGGCATCACTGCGTTGGACACAAGGAGAGGCAGCACGGTCAGATTTGTGTTCTCTCATGAACAGTTTGCTCTGGGGCATGGATAGTTTCCAGGAGGCACGGCACACACTGTGCTGGAAATTCCACAGGGAGCTCACGGATGGGTTTGTACCCACCCTGCACGTGGGCACTTTATCTGACAGCATGGAAATACCCATCCCTATATCCATCCCTACATTCTCTCCTCCAACTGTGCAACAAAAATTAGAAACCTTCCTTCCAAACCTGTGATTTACTAACTTTTAAAAGGCTGTGAGATACCTGAGCAGGCAGTAAAGTTCATTTAACAGCTTTACAACCTGTAAAGAGCACAGCAAATATTTGTATCAAGTGATCAAAACAAGCTGTAGCCATTATGCCTGCTAATTTACATAATTTACACTCTAGCTCATACTAAATAATATTAATTGTATAAGAGACAAAATGCAAAATCAAGGATATACTTTTGTGAAGACACCTAAATGAATCTTCTGTTTCTTCACTATCACCATGTATATAACACAAAACACAGCCACAGATACTGGCTAAAAATATTATAAACTGTGGTACGAACTTATTTAATATACAATCTAAAGCTATTATTTACTTTGGTAAATGGTTTCAGAGCATTGCTTGAAGTAGCAAGAGACTTTTCTTCAAATTTCATTGAAGATTCCTTTGAAGGCATAATCACTTTCTGCACATTGTGTTTGCAGGAAAAGAATTCTTCCCTAAATCAGTCCTCTAATAACTCAAACCCAAATGCTACAAACATGAACATCAGGTCCCACTGATTATACTGCATTCCTGGACTTGTTTAATCATCTTAAAAATTTAACAATAATATTGAAGGACTATGCTCATAGAGGACAAACATAATCAATGTTTCATTAGAAACCTAGATAAAAAGATGCAGTTGAATTAATTCTTAAGAATTTAGGGAACTAGGGTCAAGTTTAAGATTTATAGATACCCATCTTTTCAACATATTCATATTACTTTTATTCTAGCATTTAGGTATCCAGATCATGTATCACTGACTTTACTATTTTGGCAATGTAATTACAACAACAGGAAATGATGACTCCCACAACAGTTATTGCCTTTTTTTGTTGTTAAAATATTACCTTTTTTGCCCATCTTTTCCCTAAACCCTATTTTTGGTACACTTATTGGTAACCTGAACCCAGCTGATGAATACAAAGGGGAATTTTCAGTGTTTTTTTCATCAAGAGCAGGGACATTCTTTCCCAGAAATTTCTACTCTGATAGAAAACGATATTTTCTTCTTAACTAAATGTTCTTAAATTTATTTTACAGAATCTGACTTAAAGTAAAACCACAAAAACACATGATTTAAGAATAGTTTACATTTTGAAGAAGTGGCAGCAACCATGAGCCCAAGCTTTCTGTTTCTGGCATTTAAATATTACGCATTGGATGCAAATGAGGAAACCTTTAAAGGGATACAGGGATTCAAATATAGTTTATACATCACTAAATATATATGTGTATATATATCTGTTAACATAGACAGATGAAAGAACAGATTTGTGTTTTCCATGCAGATAATGTTCACTAAGTTCCTGGGATACACTGGAAAAACAGGAAAAAGTGGCAGCAACAATAGACTTTAAAAAAGTAAACATTAACAAAACATTGCCAGGCAGAGGGGAAACATTTTAATTAGAAAAGGAGTTTAAGAGAGATGAAAGTTTTGGAAAGCGTATTTAATAAATGCATATATCAAATTACCTTAATTAATAGAACACTTGAAAGTGTAGTAGGAGACTAATATGATTGCATAAGGAAGTCTCAAGCCTGAATATCAAAAAGCAATCATTAAAAACACAATCTAAACATGCAAACCTAAAGAATAAAAGAGAATTTATTCTGAGTTGTTGGGATAAAACAAGTAATGCTAGAGATGCAATAATGAAAACAATTTAAAAAAAGGAGGTAAACAACACTAATATTTAGGGTTAAAATAAATTTAACCTTAAATTTCAATTATAATTTCTTAACAAGCAGAGGTGGTCAGGTATTTGATATAATTGATAGTAGGTGCAACAGGCCTGAATTAGGAATGGGCAGTTTGAAGAACATCTATATAAGCATAAGGAAATTTAGCTTTTACATATGTGTTCAAGTTAGCAGAGTATAGTAAAATTTACCCGATATTTTTTTAAGAAAAAAATGAAAGCAATTTGTGAACCTTTTTCAGTGACCCCACAAAAAAAATTAGTGGTGGAAATTCCAGGAATTTGGGAAAAAAAAAAAAACAAAAAACAAAAAAAAGAAGCATCTGTGTATTTTAGATTAAGGTATATAATCTTAATATAAACGTCCTTGTAAAGGTAGAGAAGAGAAGAAGGAAGGTTTATACTATATTCAACATAGTTTTAGTACCCAGAAATAAAATCAAACTTGACATGGAGTGATTAATGTTTAATTATCTGTAAATAATCAGCAGATGCTGGACAGGCAACAGATTTGTGGCAATAAGTTGCACCAAGCTTTTCGAATATTTCCCTTGACAGGGCAAAGATGGGGGAGCAGGTACAACACAGCTGGGTTTGTCATGGCCACATGTGACATTCTCAGAACAAAACAAGGGAAATTTAAATTAAAATGGTTGTAAGGTGGGAAGTTACACTTTATTCATATTCCTGAACACGAGGTATTAATGCCTGACCACATTTATTACCTCCACTGGCTGTGGAAGCTTCTCTGATCTGTTCTGATTTTGCAGACCTGGCTATAATTTAGCCCCTAATTTAAAATATGACAGGTAAACATTATCTGCTGTTTCAAAATGGGAATAGATATTAAAATACTTTATGACTGCTTGCTTGCCAATGATATTATTTCATCAGTGCTCACTTTTGATTGGGCAAGCAAGGAGAAAACACCTTTAATAACAGGGGGCTATTACTTATTGCTTCTTTAAGCATATGTTGCCATTTAATGCAGGAAGTCTTTGAAAATTAAGAAATTTATTATTCTCCAGTTAAGCTTATTGAGCTTCATGAAAAAAAAAACAAACCTCTAGTCTTTCTTCTCTATTATTTACCACACAAAGAAAGATATTCCTGTGCCAAAGGTGAAAGAACCACAAGTAAAATTCAGGCAAAGGCATTCATTAGAATCTGGAGTTAAAACTTGCAAATGTATCAGACAGAGAATGATTCATTTATTATGCACAGAGAAATTGGCTATGAATTTTAGATTCAGAAGCAAATCAGTACTTCTGGGGCAAAATTAAACATTGGTTTCTTAGTTTGAGCTGTGGCTTTGAAAACAGCCACACATATGCTTAGACTGAAAAACGTGGTCCATTAAAATCTCTCAGCCTAACTACATGAATTAATTAGGCACCTGCATAAATGTTGACAGAATCAGGTCCCAAGTTAATAACAACACTTCTAATTCACTGACTTTGTCATTCCAACAAAATAAAGATTTGAAATCCTTTCTGTGGATGAGTTTCCAATGGCACTGAAAGCAAGACCAATGCCAACAAAATCTAGGTTGAAAGGCTGCTGGAGAAAAATTTGGAATCAGAAAAGTTGAAATTATTTCCATTTTATCAACTGATCAATTCTTTTGAATTATACTTTTTTATCTTTTGGCTGATGTATAATAGAAACCCAGCATATCACCATGTGTGAATTCAGGCCTTGATCAAACTTGTATTTTTTTTGTGAACCCCTCTGTTCCACAAAGAAAATATTTTCTCTAAAGCTCTTGTTTTTCTCCCACCCACCCATATCTCCTACATATTAAAATTATCAAGTAATTACCTGTTTCCTAAAAATATAATTCCTGCTGACTTTTTCTCCTATGGCACTCAGTTTGTACTGCGGTTTTTGTACTTAGAAACATCACTGCAAACTTTGTTTAGTGATATGGGAACAATAAGATCGCTGATAGACAGAAAAATGTTAGGTTACATAATAAAATTATTGAGATAGAAATTAAAAAATGTTTGGGCGTTCTTGCTCGTAGCATTAGAACAAAAAGTTTCATTAATATGCAAGATTAAATGAATGCCTTGCTGATTTATTGTACTTTTATGGCCTTATTATTTAGGAACTTGAATTCCTCAGAATCTTAAGTAGATGTGAATGTTCAGAAATGTGGAAAGGGATAATTAAGACACAAAAAAAAAGCAATAAAGGTCAAGCACCCTTCCTGTGCACAGTTTCTAATTCTTAGTAGCATCAATGGGAGTGAGGAAATTTGTCTGGTTTTGTCTCACATCATACAACTGGAAGTTTTAAATCTTTCCTTATACCAGACAGAGAACAGTAGATGCTTCCATGAGAAAATTAATCACACTTATCCTACTTTAAAGACTCAGGTTCAGCTGGATGAAATTCTGATTTTCCTCTGCCACGGAGCAGAGAGGGAGGTCTATGGCTGTCACCCTGGTTTTTTAAGATTTTCTAAGCTTTCTGATGTTGACATTCTTATAGCGAATTTTCTCACACACTTTCTGTAAATAACTCATTGTTTTGCATTCCTTTATGGAGGAGGAGAGAGTTGAAGGGCTGTTGGTTTGTCCAGTGTCATTGGAGAGGTGGCACTGTCACCCTCCAATCCACTGTCACTTTTGAAAAACTATAAATGTTGGAGTCAGAACACAAACTTCCCGTTTTTCTTCACCTTAAGAACAGTGATGTGAGCTTGTGTTCTTTTGTGTCCTATAGCAACATTTGGCTTAGACCAGATTTCTGCTTTAGACAACCAAGTTTAGGCACAAACCAACCCCATTTGCACCAAATCCTGGCACATTTTTGGCTCTGAATCAGGCTGAGCACAACGTGGCTCCTTTCCATCCCAATCTCACTGGAACTGAAGGGTTCCCAGGAATATCGCCTCAATTTTTGGCCAGAAGACAATTTTTGAAAAGCACCAGCAGAGCTATTTCTTGGATCTTCATTTTGAAAAGACAAGCACCCACTTGAGTCTTTTCAGAATCCAAGGATTTGGATCCAAGGGAAGAGCCCTTCTCAAAGCCCAGGGGTTGTTCCTCAGAGCCAGACTGTCCTCAGAAATATCAGATATTTGAGCAGCAGAGAAGTGACTGCTCTCCTGTACCCACTGCACCAACTGTGCCCTCAAACCTTTGTATTTGCTTAGGCATTTCTATCCATCCTTAAGAAAATTTATTTTCCTTATGCCATGTTGATAGAGATACATCATTTAAGGTGCCAATCACCTTATCTATGTAGCCCTTAAATAGCTTTAAAAATCTGGTCATTTGTGGGAAAGATTATTCAAGAATGACATGGCACTCTAAAGGTTTGCTAAAAGTTTCAGAGTCCCTGAAAATGTCTGTGCTTCTCCTAAACATCATAGTTGTTCATGTCACATAAATCAAGAACATTATCTAGAATGACAGGCAGGATTTTAAACTTAAGGTTATCAGGGAGACTAAAAAGAAAAAAAACCTATGAATGATCCACTATACTAAGAAAAAAAAATGCTCTCTCAGAAAAAAAGCTCAGCCATTATCCAGATTTAAGAGGTTTTAGTATTAAACATTCACAAAGTTACAGCTTAAACATTTCAGGCCACTGGATGAAATTTCTTCTGTTAGTTTTTGTGTTTGCGTGGCTTGTTTCTTGTTTTCTTTTTGTTTTGTTTTAATTTTTAATTTACTTAACTGAAGAAAGAATGGAGTCTACTGGGAAATTCAAGTATTTAAACTAGGTATTTAAAAGATCATTCCCAAGGGATATCTGACATCCTCTGCCAAAGACAGCACAGTTTCTCTGTTTCATTTGACAGATGAATAAGGAATGAAATATGATACCTTATTTAGTTCAAAGTGTTTGTCAAAGTCTGTTTCTAAAAGAACTGCACATTCCTTATCAGAAGATTCTAAATACTTCACAGAATGTTTTTAAGTCCTGATCTCATATAATTCACATTTCAGTCATGACTATTATAGTGCTAATTGCTAAGAAAAAGCTTTATAAAAGTCTACTGAAACATTACATAACATATAGAATCACAGAAATGTCTGGGTTGGAAAAGATCCCTCAGATCAAGGAGTCCAATCCTTAACCCAGCCCTGCCAAGGCCACCACTGCCCATGTCCCCAAGTGCCACATCCACAGGGCTTTTAAATCCTTCAAAGGATGGGGACTCCAAACTGCCCTGGGCAGCTGTGCCAGGGCTGGACAAGCCTTTGGCTGAAGAAAACTTCCCAAATATCCAATTTAATTCTTCCCTGGCCCAGCCTGAGGCCGTTCCCTCTCCTCCTGTCCCTGTTCCCTGGCTGTCCCCTCCTGTCAGGAGCTGTGCAGAGCCACAAGGTCCCCCCTTGTCTGGTTTTCGGCTGTTTGGAGGGCCTGGAAAGGCCCGGGGTGGCCTTGGGGCAGCCCGCGTATCGAAGGACGAGAAGAGGCTTCAGTTCTTCTTTCGGTCTCGGTGTTTATTAATTGTTTATCTAAAAGATTTTCTCTCGGCCCAACAGAGCTCTGCTCAGCAGCCAGCCATGAGCACACTGTGCTGCCCTCCAGACAGTCACCTATCTTTATACCCATGGTTACGTGTACAATATTTATCATTTTTCTTTAATACCTTTCACTTTTATTGCTCAGTACACTTTTAGTAATGACTAATTTCAAAGTGCCACCATCACCACAGAAGATGGAGGAGAAGAAGAAGAAGAAGAAGGACAGGACACGCCCCAATTCCTCCATCTTACTTCTCTAAACCCCCCTGTACAGAAATCCTAAACCCTGTGTCTCACCCTCTAATTAACCAATCCCTTCACCATTCACCCCGGTGAAACCCTCCTATCCTCATACAGGTGTCGTCTCCTGTGTAGGATCAAAGTCCAGCCACCAGACACTTCTGGAACATTCCAGGACTCCCGAGCCCCCCAAGGGTGGTCTCGGTGGCTCGGCACCTCAGTCCTGAGGTGCTGAGATCTCACACCCCCTGATCCCCCTTTGCTCCAGGCTGAGCCCCTTCCCAGCTCCCTCAGCCCCTCCTGGTGCTCCAGACCCTTCCCCAGCTCTGTTTTGGGTAACAAGCCCTGTGTCTCACACTGGTGAAATGGTTAAAAGTCAGCTGTAAAATAATGAATGATGAATATCCACACCCTACAGCAGTTTGCAGTGAACACAAGACTTTCAGGAAGAATCAGCCTTCACTGCCAAACACTGATCTAGCCATGGCCCATAAAAACAAAATTCTCAAGGCTTCCTGGAATTTATGGCCAAGTCCTGACCCTCTGGCCCACCTAAGTCTTCTGGCACTTCCCAGAAAGCTCCAACTTTATCTGTGGGTTTATGCAACCCAGCAGATTGATGTGGGAATGGAAGAAATGGATTTGCTCATGTGCAGCCCAGGTGAGATGGACATTACAGAAATCAATGGCACGTCTGGAGCTATGGTACCAAGGGTTGGGAGACAGGGGCACACAAACTAGAGGGGAAAGCTCATCTTAAAACTTTGTTGTGGGGGCCTGAATATATGTTGTATTGTAAGACCTGTGTGGGTCCGAGTTGCTCCAAACGAGCTGCAGCTGCAGGGTCCTTAGCTGGGCAGCAGCTGTAGCTCGTGAAGGTAACTGAGATAAACAGGGGTGGGTTGAGAGCCCAGGAGGAGCCCCTGAGAAGACAGGAAGGACTGTGCTGCAGAGAATGGAGAAGAGCCCCAGCAGAGAGGCGAGAACAACACTGCAGTGAAGATTACAACAACTGGTGACCCTGTGTGAGGAAGAACATGCAACCAAACATCGAGAGAAGGTATGGAATCCCCCGGACAGCCGAGAGCTGTGGCAGCCTGAGAGCTGGGACTGTAGAATATAATATGGCCTTTGAATTAAGGAGCTGTAGCAGCAGAAAGCTGTAAGAATATGGCCTTTAAAGAAAAGAGCCTTGGAACATCTAAAGGCAGCCTGAGAGCTGGGACTGTATAGGGATATGTATATATTCTATGTATGTATCTAAGACAGCCGAGAGCAGTGGCAGCCTGAGAGCTGGCCTGTATGCATATTGTAATTGGGATAAACACTGCAGCGAAGATTACAACACTTTGTTCTGACTGACCTGCATTGACAGAAAGATAAATGTCAGGGCAGAAGCCAGGTAAGAGCTGTTTGCATCCTGGAAAGCACAGGAGGCCACTGATTAAGGACAGGTCCACCCCAAAATGGACAGAGGATGATCACAAATGTCTTTTGTGTCTCACCAGTTTCAGCTGTCTCCCTCTCCCCTCTACCTGTGCAAGATTCCACACAGTGACTACCCCCAAAATATTATTCCTGCCAAACAGAACCCTTCAGGGTAACATTTCAAATGAAAGCAAGCTCTTCAGAAAATTCCCTCAAGAAAGCAGTTTCGTGCTGTTGGACACCAAGCACGTTATGTAAAAAGCAAACCACCCTTCCTGGCTCAGCTAGAAGTTTGTGTATCAATATGTAGGTGTGTGTAGGCAAGGGGATGCAAGGAATACCAGTGCTTTTATTTTAAAACATTATTGTACAGTTGACACTTGAATTCACAAAACATTCTGTTGGGGTTGGTGGATGGATATTGACTCCATTTCTCTGCCTATATTTTCTAGACCTGGAAAATTTCTTCCTACTTACAACACCACCCTCCTAATTTAAAAAAAATGGCTTTTAAAAGATGAAATGTTTTTGAGAACAGATTTGAACAGTGACTAAATAATACTGGTTTATGAAAATAGACATTTCTATTATATCAACCCACTATTCATTATACAAGGTGTCTGGGACATCCAAAATAAATTACTCTGATATTTTTTAAACTCTCACTGAGTTAATTCACAGCTAAACCTTGAATTTTCTTTGATTATATAATCGTTATCTTGACTTTCTTCCATTTCTGGAAGATCTTTAGGTTGTGGAGAACAAGTGGAAATATCTCCTTGGGGTTTTCAGTGAATATCCTCCTGTAAGCACAGCCTAACATCTTCAGCACGGATGTGAGGCTGCTGAGCATGGAAAAAATATGATTTCTGCTGCCCATTACAATGCCACTGTTTTTCTGAGACAATGAATTTGCTCAGAACCTTTCTGTCCATGCAGATAATATTGATTTAATTGTTCCATTTACATAGAGAAATTAAAAAAATATATTTTTTAGTCTTGTCTTTTTCTCCCAACCATCCCAACCAGCATTTTCCTTTTGGCAAACGTTGCTGCTGCCTATTCCCCTATTAATGAATGCACTGTACACCAACCGCGGTGCTGGCCCTGAAGTGACACAAGATTTCCCTTTCTGCTTGCTGAGAAATGATCACCTGTGCTCTGCCTTGCCACCAGCTCTGAATCCATCAAAGGCTTTAACACTCACCCCATGGTTACCTGGTTGCCAAACACCTGTGGGTGCACATGTTAGGGAAAGCCTTTGAAAATCTACATCAATTATGTTATATTCTCCTTTAGCACTCTATTCCATTTTTAAAAGTGGAGAAAAAGAACTAGCATTTCAGCTTTGAGCTACATGGTGATTTATTCATCTCTTATGTCTCATTTAATTGCTTTATAATGCATTTTAGATGATTTCTTAGTGTATGCCTCTGTATATTGATCAGAGTTTCTCTGGTTAGAAATTCTTTGGATCAAACCAACAATCTTGGATGTTCGCTGGTCCTTTTGTAAAATACCTTTTCTTTATTAATGCATTATATTTTTCTTTTGTTGGTGGCACCTTGACCTTTGCATTTCAGTTTAGCAAAACTTTAAAGAAAATACTACAGTACTTCGCAGAATAAAAGTCATAATTTGATCAGAACTCCTGGATAAATGATTTCATGTACTCAGGATGATGGTACCCATAAGTTTTACTATAACTACCTGAACTCCCATAAAACATGAATTTAACATCATTTATTTTTTAAATAGGCTCCATTTCACATCTTTTAGCTCTCCCTCAGATTCAATATGGGGTTTTTTTTGATTACAGCTATGCTTAAATTCATCTTCTTGCTCCTACATTTTGTTTCCCTTCATATCACTGCTGAAAAATCCATCTTTTCCACATTTTTAGTATTAGGTTTGATAACATCACTGAGCTGCCTTTTGCTAGTGATAAATATCTTTAAAGTTTGCCCTACTCACACTGATAAAACTCTCACAAGGCTTATTGCTGAATTGCCAGTAGTGCTGATTTTCAACTTCAGCCCATTCTGATAAAGACAAAATAAAACAAAATTGTGTCAAAACAGAAGTCAGAGTGACCTACTTAAAACCAGTGAGTTACAAAGTTACTGGGATATTTTTAAAACATGCTAAAAAGCTGAAACTCCAATTTCAGTGTGAATCAGACAATTTGAAATTTCCAGTGTCCCTCACAGGAGTAACCCCAGTAGTATGGTACTTGCTGTTCCAGGATGGCTTCAGACAGCCCAGTGCAAACTGGAGCAAAACCACAAAAACAAATTTTTGGGAAGTTTTCACAGCCTTTCCCAGGCAGTCCTGCTCCTACTTGTTCTGCTCTTATCCCTTTCATTTCCCATTCACTTACTTTCATCAAAACCCTGCAATTTCTAATCCAGTTTTCCCAGCTTAAATCCAACTCTTGGCCTTTAAATAATGTCATGGCTTTTTCTCCTTCCTGACCCTGAAAAATCTTGAAAAATAGGATTTGGTCTCATTGCCTGTTCCTTAATTTCAATTATTTTTATTTATTTAGAAGCACAGGCTTCTTGCCTTCAGTTTTTACAGATTTTGAAGTAACTTCTGAGTACACTTCAGTCTCCTCCTTGTTGAAGGCAATGGGAAAGTCTCAGCTGGCCTTGGTCACTTTGGGTACACAGCAGGATGAGGAACCTCACTATTCAAACTAATTCTGAGCAGAATTATATAATTGTAATTCTGCTCTGTTTCCTCTTACTTTACCTTCCTTATCTTTTCTTTATCTTTCTGCTCTTTTCCTTCTTACTCTTCCCTTTCCTTTTCCTTTTTCCTTCATGGACAACTTGTAACAGGATTATTTCACAGCCTTCCACAAATCTGAATACCAATATAACACTTAACAGAGGCACCCTAAAATAACTCAACCAAACAAAAAAAACCCACAAAGAAACAACCAAAAACCACCTCAAAGCCAATCAACAAAAAAAAATTGAACTTTGAAGCTCTGGTTTACTCCTGCACAAGTAACATCCACTAAAATCTACGAGTTTGGTGTTTGTTCCCAGCAAGCCCCATCAGCTCTGTGGTTCTATAGGTTTCATCTTGGATTTGTAAGAAAATCAGCAAGCAAAAGCTAAGTTTTTGTTATGGTTTTTAAAGGAAAAGTTCTCTATTTTAAAAGGACTTTAACCAGTCTGTCACTCCCTAAAACTGCTGCCAGAGAAAAGAATTCAGCCTCTATCAAGTACTTGGCTTTAAAGGCATTTTGTTAGACAGGCACAGGCAGCAAAGCACTGAAACACTAAAAACCCCACCCCATATATTCCAATGGCTGTGAATTAAAACAACAAACTAAGAAAACTTGGAGGTGAGACTGGTTATTGAAGCAATGTTTGCAGTTTCCATTTCTCAGAAACTATCAACATCATTTTCATGAGAGATTAATTTTTCTCCCCCCTAAATAAAACCAAACCAAACCATTATCAAGCTGCTTGTCCTTCCAAAACACTGCATCCGTATTTCTCCACTGTGGATCCAACCCAATACTCAGAAATCTGTGGAAGAATAGGTTTAACAGAGGTTTTCCTTTTCTGAGTGGACAATTAAAAGCAAATAATAATTATAAGAGAAAGGTAATCTGTTTATTTCTTTGCCATCATCATTTAACTAAATTTATCCCAGCTTCCAAAAGTACTTAATTTAAAATTAAATTAAGGTCTGTTAAAAAAAACCCAAAACAAACAATTAAACAAAAAAAAAAAAAGGAAGGAATAAAGATGAAAACAGTGAGATGTCCATGATTGTGCTTCTCATAAAGATTTTGATGTCCATCTGTGGGTGGAACCTGAATCCAAATCAATGCAAATCAATCACTGTGATATTCACATGCCCTCTGAACAGAGAGAAGCTGTGAGAGAAGCAAAGAATGATCAAAACAATTCTTATCTCATTTGCTGCTCCTGTGCCTGTGCTCATGTGGAATGTGTTTGGAGATTGTTTACCCAATGGTTGCTTGATTGGATTCTGGTGGAATTGTTTATGTTAATTAGCCAATCAGATCCAAGCTGTGTCCTGACTGTTGGGAGAAAGTCACGAGTTTTCTTTTAGTATTATTTGTAGTATAGTATAATTTAGTAAAATAAAGTAATTAATTAGCCTTCTGATATCATGGAGTTCTGTGCATCATTCTTCCCTGCCTCGGGGGATCCTGGTAAATTTGATAAATCCCTGCCATCATTCCTGAGTGTTTGATCAATCTGGGAAGAACTCGAGGTGAGGAACTGAAAGAATATTGAAATAAATGTATGGATCCATAGGTACCCAGATTAGGGAATCACTGAGGTTGGAAAATACCTCTCAGACCATGGAGTCCAACCATTCCCCCAGCCCCACTGTGCTCACTGTCCCCAAGTGCCACATCCATGGGGCTTTGAACACTTCCAAGGATGGGGATTCCAGAATGGCACAGGGGGACTAAATTCCATTTTAACCACTTTATTCTCAGGTGATGAAAGGAGTCCGTTAATTCTACTTTTAAGCATACAGAAATCATAATCAATGCCTTTGTAAATGGCCTGAAAAGCTGCAGATGGAAATTGTGCTCTAATATTAATGATCCACATTCACAACTGGCAGAAATTGTTTAAGCTTCATCAGCTTCATTGAATTTGGGCCCATTCTGTCCCCTGAACTACTGCTACACAATTTGTTCATGATACAAAGCTCTTAATATTGTAAACAAAATATTTTAAATTATTTTTTAATGCTCACAAGTTTATTTACACTTTATAAAATAAAAAAAAATAATAAAAACTTTGACTTGGAGGAACAGGGACTTGTTCTTAATTATTGAACCCCACCATTAACACATTGATGTTTTCAAGTTGCACTCAGTCCAGAGTTTATAGCACTTAGTTATAATTCAAATGATACCAAAAAGTGAATTAAATATGGAATTTAAGTATTTGATGTGCATATTATTGATTTATATAATGGCATTTTATACCTGCCTGTTAAAAAAATTAATAATAAAATTTATAGAATGTTGGATCACAAATTTTAGCTAAATATAAAGCTCAGACATACATTTTGTTTTGTTTAATATAGAAATCTTAATGGTAGGAAGAATTCTTCATAGCTCCTCTTCAACCAAAAAATAGCTTTAACAGAAGAGAGCAACAAAATATTTTACCATGTCAAACTGGCAAGATTATTTTCCTTCTGTGAATTCATAAAACCAGGTCATAAACTTTTAAAAAGGAGTTAAATTTACAGTACTTATTCCACTGATCTCTTGTTGGGTAGTAAAAATAGGCTGACATTAAGCTGAGGGCTACAATACCAGGAGTAATATTTAATCATCCCCTAATCAGTTTTTAGCTTATTTTGTTGATTCCTGTTCTCAAAGCGAACCCAGAGACTGCAGAGCTAGAGCAGTTTTTGCTTTTCCATCTCAGAGGGCAATTCTTGGGCTTTTGGCTCAAAAGTCACATTTGAAGTGTCCTGAACTGGCGCAATTTTCATTTGTTCCTTCTAAAATAATCAAAAAAAAAAAATCAACCTCAGATGGACAAGTGCAAAGAGGCAGGGGAGGATCAGCTCAGACACCTCCAGACACAACAATTTGTGCGCCTTTATCCCACCAGGGCACCTGATCAGTGTGTGGAGACCCAGCCTGTGAAGCCAATGAAATTTGGAGCGTGATTCACCCAAAACCAGCCAAACCTGCTGCTTCAGGTGAGAGCAGCCCTGAATTACTGAGAGCACTGATATAAAGGGCTTTAAATGGCCAGCACAGACCTAATCACCCACACTGAGACGAATCCAATCCCTGCTCTGGCAAGGCAAAAACAGATTGGAAAAAGAAAAAAGAATATTTCTTCTCGCTCTATCAATCTTGCAGACTTTTCTACTTTTATATAATCTATGTATTTTTATACAATCTAGCAGAATTTTATGTTTTTCTCAATCAGGTGGTGCATTTTCAGTTGCTCATATGTATTCTTCAATGAAAAGTTGTTTTGTTTAGCAACACTTCAGTCATCAGCAAGTACATTCACCTGCACAGACCAAAGAGTAATGTTTGCAGTGATTTTCTGCAGGTGTATAATGCATAATCAATCAGCTCAGAAGAAAAGGCTGTGTATTATTTATTCAAATCATAGAAACTTTGATGTAGTGGCCTAGTCTTGATGTGTTACTGAATTTCTTCTCTTATATGGCTCCTGTCAGTGTGACTTCTGCAACAGCACTGAGTGGAGAATAAAAAACACACTCCCAGCCATGAATTTATTTGTTTGTATCTTCTTTTCCAGAACAGATCTCAGAGAACCACCTGAAAGTTTTAAATGACTAAATAAGAGTATTTCAATAATTCTTCCAGCATTGCACCAAACTCCCCTGTCACGATAGGACACAAAAATAAAACAGTGTGGACATGCAGCTTTCTCAAGGTAAAAAAAGAGAGTTTTTAATTTTTGACTCTAACATTTCTAGATTTTTAAAAGTGACAGTGGATTGGAGGGTGAAAGTGTCACCTTTCCAATGACCCTGGACGAACCAACAGTCTATTAAATTTCTCTTCTTCCATAAAAGAATGTAAAACAATAAGTTATTTACATAAAGTGGGTGAGAAAGTTTGTTACAAGAATGTAAATATTAGAAGGCTTAGAAAAACTTAAAAAACAGGGTGACACTTGTTGAGAAGGATTGACACAAAGGTCTCACAGATATGTGAATGAAGAAGATTTTTGAATGTAGAGTCTGATGAAGGAATAGAGATGGAAGCAAGTTTTGATCTAGAAGAAAAGAATTGCTGAGCCAGTCTCACTGGATAACCAAGGAGGCAAAGGCTGTGTTAGTTAGAAGGGGTTTTTGTGGCTTAGAGCAAAGGATAAACCCACCCCAAACAAGAAGATGTTTTTACCAAGCAGAAAGAGAGCACAGGCAAACAAGGCAGCAAAGGGTGCAAGTAGAAAAAAGGTCTCAAAATTTTCCACTGCAAGAAAACTGAAAAACAACTTCTAGCTTAAACTGTAATGCACTGACTGTTAGTGATTGGAGAACAGTAACATGAATATGGTAATTACAGTAGTTATGATAGGCTAGAGATAAAAGTTAAGGTATGGATTGGTTCTACTGTATGAAGATGCTCAGCAAAGAAAAGTCTATAATGCATTGTAACCAAAAGAAAAGTCTATAATGCAATGTAACCAAAAGAAAAGTCTATAATGCATTGCAACCTAAACTCAGGGTGTCCAGGCCTGCCTGCAGCTGGAGCTGACAGCTGTGGGCACAGCTCTGTCACCCATGATCCTGGAATGCTGTAACTCTTGGATGTAATAAACTGCATTTTGGAGAGCTGCCTGGAGTCCTGCATCCCTCATTTCAGCTCTTACAGACACTCACCAGTTTCAGAGAGCAGTTTTGTAGCTTCCAGCACCTTCTCAGTGTACACGCCGGTCTCGTAGTTCTCCATCTCGGCGTTGATGATGTGGATCACTCTGGCTGCGCGGCCCCGGATGGCGCCCGCGGTCCGGTCCAGCGTGTCCACGTCCCCCTCTTGCAGGGCAATCACACACTTGTTCACATCCTCCAGGATGTGGTTCTCTGCAATTCAGGTTAAAAAGACACCTGGTTCGATTGCGCTCTTCCTCACAGCAGAGCTTACTCATTTGGGCAAATGTCAGTTTATTAAAAAATGGATATCTACCTTTATCCGGGCTGTAAAACAAAAGCTCTTCTGTGATATTGTCACATAACAGTAAAAATCTGTGTGATATTTATCTTTAGTAGGGACTGGGCTGTGTGTCCCAACCTGTAATTCCTTAAAAACCACTCACATGAATTTCAAACATCACACTGAACGTTATCATAATGAAATTGTGATTAAAATGAATGCAAAAAGGAAAGCAGTCAAATATTTTGCAGATTCTCTAATAAACAGTTGGGCAATTTTCTGAAGGTGAATTTACACTCTCCCATAAATTTTTATTACATTTGGCTCATTTTTGCCTAAGTAAGTCAGGAAAAAAAAATCACATTGAAAAGACAACAGCAAATGGCCTTTGCAGATAGCACAAAACCTGGGCATGAGCAGTTCACCTCCCTCACTCCATCTATGCCAGAGAATAAGCTGGGAATTTCTAATAACACACCCTTATCATTATGGGTGACTTTGCATAATCTGAAGCAAGAGATGGCAACAGTGACTCTGCTCAGAGCAGGTGATACCAAGCACCTTAATTGCATTCTTGGGAGATGCATTGTTATTTTTCTGGCTCTGGATCAGGCCATCTCCTCTCATGTGCTACAGCATCAGAGTTTATGTAGTTTTCTCACATACAAACTATATGAAAGCATGAAGAAGACTCTGACTAGGTCAGATATTATTCTCTGCAGTCAGTAGAGTCAAAAATAATTTTACTAAGACAATGACTGAATTTCATATTTGACCAAACCCAATCTGAGAAACTCAGTGACTCTAAACAGCAACTTGATTTTCTGCTAGAGACACATCTGACACAAAAAGGAAATGCTGTTCTTTGTAGTAGTAGTAAAACAGGATTAATCAGTTCACCAACTGTTTTTTGTTAATTATCCGTTGCCACTAGAAAGAATGACTCACTAATCTTCACAGTTATAAATTCTGAGGTTGGATCATTTGAGGGTTTCAGAAATGTTTTACATGATGTCGCATTTTACACTGCAACAACTTTGGATGGAAACTGAAAGTCCCCTGAGCTGTGAATTTGAATAACTTGCAAGGCAAAATTCTTTGTTTAAAACACTCCCTACTCAGAATAAAGAAGCAGTGCCTTGTTATAATTTTTCTTTGCTGTTTCCATTTCACCATCACCAATTTGCTTTTACCATGGCACAAACAAATTTTGCCCAACAAGAAGCAATATATGAATTTGTACAGTGCATTTGGAATATGAAATAACTTCTTGAAATTATGGTCAGCTTTCTTCTGGTAGCCTCCATATTATTAAAATATACCATCAAATGTGACAGTCAATATGAAGAGGAGGACGAGGTGCCATTTTAGGAGGTACATTTAGCCAGTTAGTGGCACTTTGAATGCTTCACTGGTTTAACATCAAAAAATAAAAATACTCTTTGTAAGCTGAGGCTTCCAAGCTTTACAGCAAGAGCAACAGGCTTTCTGTTTCCTCATGTTTAACAGAGATGTCTGTGCAAAGAATTAGGAAAAAGGAATCTAAACTTTACAGAAATAATAATTCTCAGCTGCCTTGGAAAGTTTAGATCTAAGGCAAAACTCTGGTTGAAGGAATTAAGATTTGAGAAAAAGAAAAAAAAAAAAAAAACCCTATCAACCATTCCAATTACTTCTGGTTTATGGACACAAGCACTTGGAATAAGCAAAGTCCTCAAACAAAGCAGAAAATGGCCATTTGAGCCAAATTTCCAACTCTGGCACATGGGCTGGATCTGCAGTTTACAGCCTGGTCGTCCCTTTCTCTCAGAACTAGTTCTGCCAGACAGAGTTTGTCAGCTTCAAATCTCAAATAAAAATCAATGCGCTCCCATATTCTGAAGTGCCCTACTGTTCAGAGAGCTCATTTTCATTTTCTTGCAATGGCTTGTAGGAAACACTGGCAGGGCTGTTGAACAGAGGAGTGTAATTAACTAAACCAAATAATTTCTCTGTTAATAAGGGTAACAGGATACAACCAAACAAGATAAAGAGGGCAAGAAAAGAAAGGATTATTTTAAATTATAAATATTGTTTTTCTTTCAATATTTTTTCCTCATAAACGTCTTTTAGAAAATTTAAGAAATACCAAGGAAAATAACATTTTGGCCAGACTGTCTCATGAAGTTTGGCTCTTCTGAGACATCTGAGTAAGGAAAGCTCTCTTAGCACACTCTATGTCCTTACTCACAACACTGAAATTCACACTTCTAGGCAAAATAGGAAAATGAGTTTTCTGCAGCAGAAATTAACCCAAGCCATGCACCACTTTGCAACTACAGCACTCACTGTGTATGATCACATAATAACAACCACTCTGCCACAAGCTGGAGCACTTTACCAGGAGGATGGAGGAAAGACTGACCCAGGGTCAGTGTCCTTCTCTTCTCCATCCCTTCTTTACCCTCCCCACCCAAACCATCCTGTGATTCTGTAAAGTTCTCCTTTCACACAGCTGTACAAGGATTCCAACAATTTCTATAAATACTCTCAGCCTGTAACAGGTCTGGAACACATTTTTAGAAGGTGGGCAAAATCCTACTTTGTGCCTGAGTTGGAACAAACATCCTCTAGGAATAGAAGCACAAATAGGTGCTATTTTATGGGAGGTGAAGAGGGATTGCTACCAGGGATTAATTAACACGGCGTGGTTGGTCCTACTGAGTACAGAAGATCAGCACTCCAATACACACAGACTAATGGATTAATGATGCTTTAGTAATTATAGCTTTTATCTGCTCTGACCCAATGCTTTCATTTAGCAGTATATTTTTGGAAAAGTACCTGAAACAGAGAGGAAATCATCCACTGAAGTGATGTCGTCGACGGCCTCGGTGAGAACGCGCACCTGTTTCTCCCACTGGTCCTTGAACACGTCCATGTTGTCCTGGGCTACTTTGCTCTGGGGCCTGGCAGCCAATGTCAGTGCAGCGTTAATTACCTGTTAATCAAAGCCATTTGTTAGAGGAGGAGTGGTAATTTTTATCTTTTTTTTTTTCCACAGGAAAGAGCAAATAGATTATGGACTGTGTTAAAAATACAGCATACAACCCATTTGGTACGAAGGGTCTCAAGATATGGGTGTGTTTTTCACGGTTCATGGAAATCAGGTACAATCTCACCACAAAGACAAGGCCATGCTCTTCTTCTAATGCTTTTAAGTGCTAAAAGACTCCTCAAGTAGGTTTTAGCAGGAATCTTCACTCACCTGTGGGCACAGACTATCGATCTGTGTGGCTGCCATACGCACTAACTTCACACCTTCCTCGTTATTGGAGATTGAGCAGGCCAGATTTGCAACCTGCAATGAAATCACGAAACCATCAGGATGAGAACCAAGTTTTAGGCAAGTGAGCCATTTTATCCCTTTCTCTGTTCTTACCAAGCTTTTCCTGAAATGAAAGGGTTTTTTACAAGAGGAATAATACATCTCCTGTGCTGGTGAACAGAAACCCTTGTAGATTATTTCCTTACTAGAAAACTGAACTACCCATCTTCTTTAGATTGTTCTCAGAATCTTCCTTCACTGTCAAGTGTTTCGAATCCTACTCTATAGCTTGAAAATTATCTGCTGAGAAGTTATATACAGAATACAGAATATCCAGATATTTATCTGTACATTTTCTCTTCTCAGTTTCTTTTTGCTCTTATGAACTACATTCATTATTAATACAGGCAATCAGGCTCATCCATACACTCTGAGCTTGGCAAAAGGAAAGGTTTTTGATGTCCTAGCACATAGAATCATACTTTTCAACCCATAATCAAAACTTATACCTTCACTGAGAGTGGGAAGTTACATATCTCTCAAATATCTTCATTGTTTCTGTGCATATTAAAATAATTTTAATTTTCATGTGGACTTCTTTTTTGTTTTTCTGCCCCGCAGTAAAATATCCATTAGTAACAGTAAAGTAACTTAGAGATGTGAAATAACTCTGTTGAAACCTTGTTCTGTAATATACATCTGAAGATCTCATTCAAAGATCTTTAAATCCACATTTACTTGCCCTGGCACAGCTTTGGGAAGTGTGAAGCTCTAAGACTGAAGGCTATTTGGATAAGATAAAGACTTGGAGAGGCATCTGAATGAGATCTAGAAATCAGACCACGTCTCCAGACACAGCAGAGCTGTGGCTTGGATTCAAGTGGGGGAGCATGTTCTCCCAGATTTTCCAAAAAATCCATTCCCAAATCTTTGTGCCAACTCCGTGAATGTGCCCTGGGTTTTCCTGTCCCAGTGCACACTGTGATATTTAAATCACCAAGGTACATTTTGGGATGGGGGAACACAGGATATTTTTTAATCATCCAAAATTATGGCTCTTTATTCTAATCTGCATTAAAACAAATTTATAAAATTTTAAATATGCTTCCTTGATATTATTCACTGTGCCTGAAGGCACAGCTATCAGTTGGAAATGATTCATGAATTAGTTCAAATGCCCCCATCTTCCCAATTTTCCTCCAGTCTCCCCTTGTGGTATTAATCTGTTCTCATCTGCAGAGCACACCCCGCCTTAGCCCTGATCCATCTGTTCTGCACAGATCCCATTTCCCTTCCAGTTCTGAGCAGCGTGGTTTGCATAAATCAGAGCGCCGAAGCCCAGGCAAGGAAAGAACCCAAGGCTTCAAAGAGTCTTGCAGGCATTTCCTAATCAAGATTTTATCATAATGTTGTGATTTTTATTTTCATTTCATGATGAGACAAATGAGTTGGTCTGTTTGTTAACAGCCTTACAGCCCTCCTGTCAAAAACCTTCTCCTGAGATGACATCTTCCAATTAATTTACCATTTTCTGTAGTCACTTCTTTGCACACATCAAACACAACCCTTTCATCTTCACCACAAACAAGAACTAAGCAGGATAATATTTAGAATTCATTAGCATGAGTGGAAATTACAGACTTTAAAAACTAGTAAATGATATTAAGTTTAGCAAGAGCCACCTTCCTGTGTTAGAACTAAGTGGCTTTTCAGACTGCCCTCACATTTTCTGATTAACACAATGGGAACTTGTCCCAAGTCTTCAGATGTAACATTTACATTTTTGCAGACAGAAATGAGTGATGAAGGTTTCTGGGTGTCATGAAATGGCCATCAAACTACAAAGCAGGTTTTGAGTTCCTCTGGAAGGGAGCAATGCAGATATAACCAGCAAAAATAAATCTTATTTCTTCTCTGTGTCTGTTAATTATTCTTTAAATAGAATCTGATAGACAATATTTGGATCTTGCAAAGTGCTCTGTTTTTCCAAGAAAGATACAGACACAATCAGAGAAATATTTTTTCCCTTTTTTGTAAAACAGACTTCAGTACATTGTTTTTGGTGTTACTATCAACACAAGAGTACAAATGTAATTATTGCTCCATTAAATATATATATCAAAGAGCATTACAGTTATCTGTTTAAAAGAAATAATGCTACACATCATGTATAACCCTCAGTTTGATAGTTTCTGTGGTATTTTTCAAGCCTTGCATAAATCCAGCCCTGCATCATCAGCAATTCTATTGCACAATCCAGCAGGGAGTGTGCCAGCCTGCACCACAGCAAGATCTGATTATGTCAAATAAACACAGAGATAAGCAATTTCCACAATGGCAGATGCAATCTGGATAAAATTGAATTCAGCTCTACAAACCTATGACTTTACCCAAAACTTAATTTTTAAAAGATGGCAAGAAATAGCCTTTACTTGCTCCAGCCTGATTTTCACTGCATAAGCATGGATCTGTGAAACAACACAAGCTTTAGGTGCTCAATCACCAGATAACTCACTTTTTAATTACTTTGATTGACTTTGTTATCAAATAAACAGTCACCATCAGTTATTATTCTTGCCACAGCAAGGTCCACATGCATGCTCTTACTTGATAGAAACCACAAGGCAATTCCCTTTGCTTAAGCTGATTATAAATTCCGCAACTTCACATATTTTTCCTACCTAAAACTATGAATAAAAAAATTAATATACAATTGCACCCCACTTAGCTGAGATATCTGAATTAATTCCCAAACTGATCCCTTTGGACAATGGATAAAAAAGGGAGGGCCCTTCCAGGGGCTGTTCCAGGTGCCTGCTTGGCTCACCCTCTAGATGTGTCTGGTTTGTTACAGCTGCCCCTGGTGGTTGTTCAAAAAGGTATCAGTGAAATCAAAAGTGTTTTACTGGTGAATTATAACTTGATTGTCATGGGTGTATTTAACAGAACAGGTTTTTGAGCATGGGAATTTTATTATTGTGTCACTCCTGGGCTGGATGGAGCAGAGAGCTTGGAAAGGAAATAAAAAAGCCGCGTATTAGTGCAGCTGCCAATTTAGCAGAACTTTAATTTGAAGCCTTTACCTTTGCACCTCAAATGCTCTGACTCTGCCAAAGCACTGAGGGGGAAGTTTCCTGAGAGGCTATGGAAGCAAGCAGGTAGTGAATTTATTTTTCTTTTCTTTTATTGTTTACTAAGTTCCTTGAGAACACTGAACTCAATGAGTGCCTAAACAGAATTTAGGATTGTATTGAGATCAATGTGAACTGGCTCCAGAGTATTTATATCAAGGAACACATTTTAAACACCAAAATCAATGAACTGTGAATCATTCTCAAAAACACATGGAGAACTTAATAACAGTGAAACTGCTGTGTAGATGAACATTATTGTCCAGAATTTCAGGTCTGCTAAGCTGCTCTTTTGCCATAAAAACAATTGCTGAACACCTTAAACCTGCCCTGCAAGAGCACAGAGAGGTAATGAGCAAGAAGATAAACAGCCAGCTCCAGTGATGCTGTATTTTTCTGTAATCACCAAATCCACTGAACCACTCCTCAAACTGGGGATGGGAAAAAGCAGGAACCAACTCCTCCACATGAATTTCTATCAGTGGCACTGACAGCCCAAGATGCATTTCTGCACTGTGCCATTATCTGTCTTAAATCATGCAAGGAGTTCCATTAGTTTCAGTTATTTAAAATACACACAGGACCAGTTCCTATAAAATTTATCTGTCTGTATTATTTTTGTATTTCAGCCTCAGTTTCCTGCTGGATAGCAGATTAGGGTGGGGAATGATTTTGTTTCTAATGCAAATTTTTATTACTCTTTGTGATGATCTTAGGACAGGAAAATTTAATTTCTGCCACAAAATTGCACTTCAAACTACAAAAGCAATCAAGGATCTTTCATATCAATTTACTTCATTTTTTACACTGATTAAAATCAGGTGTAGCTACCTTTTATTGTGGCTTTAAATGAGACTATTTCCATTTTTGACTTGAGCCCTTTGTATTATTAAAGGTAACCATGACTATCAAGATATATTGTGCTCTTCTGACTACCAAAACCCATTGTCTTCTGTTTCAAAATTAAATTCAAAGATTTAACATGGCCATTTGGAATTCAGCCTAAGTGAAAAGGTCCAAAAGAAAACTCTATTGCTTTGAGCAAAAATATAAAAAAAGGGAGCAGTATAAGCTACAGCAAAAGAGCAAAAGCAACACAAAAGCTGCCGAATATCCTATTTTTTAACATTTTCCTTTTATTCTTTTGTTCTCACCATAAATTGCTTAGAGGAAATAATACTGAAAAGGCTCTGTTCAGCTTCCCCAGTCGTTTAACCATTCAAAGGTAGAAAATGGAATCTATTTCTATCTCAGTTTCTTCGTTTTCCATATTTTTTGTAAACATTTAAGATTTCTTGTTAAATAGTTTTATTCACATTTTTATATTTATGTAATTTATGTTTTCACTGTAACTAGTGGATGTAATATGACAAAAAAAATGCAAGAAATTATTCTTTATTTAGGAAAATGCAGAGTAATTTACACAAAGCCAAGCCACTGCTAAACTGATATGTCTACACCACACATTTGAGAAGCTGAAACTTTTTGAGTGATTCAGCTTGAGTTGAAGGTGGTTTAAGGCAGAGACTCCTGCAGCACTCCCAGGGGACCAAAGCCAAGCAAACAATCAATTACCATGTTCAGCTGATGAGACGTAATTTGCTGAGCTGTGGTATCTCAACTATTTGTAATTATTTATCCATTCACTTAGTAATTTATCCAGATATTGCTTCAACCTCTGAATCCTTAAAAATTCTGACATATATTAATGGTGGTACTGCTGTAGGCAGCCCAGTGATATTCATGGAGCCACAAATAAGAGATTTTTTTCCTAAAGGAGAGCAGAGTTGAAGCCAAGTTACCCAAGATCTTCAACTTATTTATCCTCGCTGCACTCACTCAAGCATTCTATGATGAGCAAAACTCTATTTATCACTGGACAGGATGTTTTTGCCCATACACAAACGAGTGCCAAAAAAATCAAAATGTCACTGAGAGTACACATTGCAGCAGATTCCTGTTCCTCACCATGCTCTGCAGTGCCAGCTTGTACTGCCATGGAAATATTAGACTGTGGCTTCTCCCTCCCAGCCTATTCCATATGGCATGGGGAGAACCTCATACTGGATAATATGGCCAATTTCCCCTCTTTTATATCAACCAGTCACTTCTCTAAATAAGAGATGGATTTTTAAGTTCAGCTGTACATATATTTCACATCTGTTAAAGAATCTAACTGCATGCAAAGCAGTAAAAGAAGGCATTTCTTTTATAAATAAATAATGACCTGATTTAACAAGTTTGATGTTTGCTTTGAAAATTGCTAGCACCAAACCCTGAACATATTTACCATGAACTGCTCAGCCATTTACAATATGTATCTAAGGATATTGGCACCAGCAGGATGTTAGAAAGCTACAGAGCACGTCAAGCACAACAGCTGAGTGTTTTATTTCACGTTTTATGTGCTGCCCACTGAACCTATGAAAACCTCTTTTCACTCTCAAAAGGTCAACAGCATTTTCTCTCTGTTCTTACTACAGGAATGAGGCTTTTCCACACACTCCAACTCCTTTCAGACTTGCTCTGTGTCAGATTTAGTTGGAAGAGCTTTAAAAGATTTCTGCTTTTGGAAATATTCCAAGTACCTCAGACTTCAATGAATTCAGCAGGTCTTCGTCTGAAATTTCTGAAGGAAACCTCATGTGTACAGAAAACTCAACTCTAAATGAAAAGTTCCTAATTTTAGACTATTTCAATGAAGTGTTGTTAAATCATTCTGAACCTCCTTCATTTTCCAGGACAATTCTTGTGCATGCCACAATTATGGCCAATAGGATGGAATAAAAGGGAGATCAAAATTGAAGTACCTTGAAAAGTCCTTCTACTTAACTATTTTCATAACTGAAAAGAAACCAACATTGGCTCATGTTCAATTATAGAGCTGCCAGTGAAGAACAGAAAAAAAGGTATCATATTATGTTTGATCTTTTACTTTTCATATCAGACAATAATAATGATTTCAGATATAAATAAAAAAATCATGGAAGTAAATACCATCTCTTATTTTCTTTCCTTTCCCTTTATATATGAAATTTTATCACAAAACTCTGTCTTCTTGAAACAGGGCAAGTTTTTATACCATATTGGTGAGCCTCAAGTGTGATAAATGTGCCTGATTGCAAACTCCTTACTGTGTCTAAAGACTTTCTAGAAGAAGAGTGGGACAATCTCTGATTTTAAACAATCTTTCTAGGTCATTGTGATTTCTAATCGCGAATTCTCTATGGAAAACAGGAGAAAGCAAATTGATTAAAGAAAAAAAGCAGGTGATTGTCTCAGGGCATTTCTCCAATTTCAACCTGAGGAAAATAATTGTGGAAATTACTTCCGTTTCAGTTTTATTTTTGTTTGTTTGTTTTTCTTTTTGCCGTTTTATTCAGGGTTTCAGTTTTACTTTATTTTAATTTGTAAAATTATTCAAGCAATGCTGTTGGACACTTGCAGTGGACACTGCCCAGAACTATCAACTGCATCCTCAGCGGGAACCAATGGCCCTGACAGCAACTGCCCCTGCTCCTACCTGAAGATCCACTCTCACAATTAAAAATCCAGGCCCACCTCTGTCAGGAATTCTCTGTTCCACTGAATCTCCAAATAGCTTGAAATTCAGGGACTTTAAAGAAGTGGGTGTAGATGTTGATCTCCAGAGCTGAAACCAGTGGAAATTCTTTGTGCTGTGTCACACTCACATTTTCTGAAAAATCCCCTTGCCCAGGATTTCTCTCCTGGGAAGCTGAGAAGCCTCAGAGAAAAAGCAAAACAATTCTTATATCATTTGCTTCTCTTGTGTTTTGCTGCTTTGGAATGTGGTTGGAAATTGTTTATCCAACATGTGAATTGTTTTTACTTATTGGCCAATCAGGGGCCAAGTTGTGCCGGACTCTGAAGAGAGAGTCACAAGTTTTTGAGTAGTATCTTTTAGCCTTCTGTCTGCATCCTTTCTGTATTCTTTAGTAAAGCTTTATTATGGCATTCTTTAATATAATATAGTAACATAAAATAATAAATTACCCTTCTAAGAACATGGAGTCAGATTCATCATTTCCTCCCTTCGATGGGTGCCTCAGAAAATACCACAGTGCTCTGACTGAAAATTCCCTCAGGAATATGGATGATCCTCCCTTGTTTTCTTAAGGGTGTGTTTGTGAGCCATTCAGCTGGAATAGAGCTAAATGATAGAAGCAGTGGGGAGCCCAGAGATGAGGGCAGCAGGAAAGGGGTTCCCTCCTGAGGCTCACTCCCCCAGGACCCTCAGCATCCTCCCTTCAACGATTTGCTCACTACCTTGACATAATTTCTGAATTTTCCCTCTATTCGTGTGCACCCACTGCTGAAGAAATAAACAGCAAACAGCTGGAGTAAGCCAAGAAGAAGAGCAGGACTTAGTTAAGACCAGATTTGTATTTTAATTTTAAGTGGCCTTGAGCAATGTAGCATTGCACTGATGGAACACAGCGAGTCTTTCTCCTACAAGAAAGCAGCTTGTAAAGATGCAGGGGATCTGCTCCCTGCTGTTCATCTATCCAGGTGGATCATGCAGTAGACAACCTGCTCTAAAACTGTGTCAGTCTCGAGTGCTGAGTCTAGATAGTCTAGCTAAAAGTGATTAATTTCATTTACTGACTTTGTGAGTTACAGGTAAAACTGCATTTTACATCACATTGGTACAACTTTGTTTCCTTTCACAGAAAGCAAAAGTAAAAATGCCCAACTACAAGAGGCCAGAGACCCATCTCAGTGCTTTTTCACCTCTGTTAGCAGGATTGGGTTCCTTTTCTATTTAATTTGATAACAGGTAAAGGATTTCAGACACTATTCCTCCATTACTGGTCTATTCACAGTGGAACAGAGTGCAGAGGAACACAACAAAAATGACAGCACCGGCTCTGAAATGTCAGGGACACATTGTCACACACAACAGAACCTTTCTCCAACAGTAACTGTTAAGTTCCAAAGTGTGAAAAATGGCCAAAACAATTTCTTAGTCTGGTACATCAACAAAACTCAGGAAGTTTTGTGTATTAATCCTTTCTGGTCAATTTGCAGCCAAGGCCTCTGCTACTAAAACTCATCATGAATTATGAGCAATGGATCCTGAAATATCCAAGGAGCAAGAGGGCAGCTGGTGTCCTATGGAAAGAAGATTTACAACTCTGCAATGTGTGTGAGTCGATCCCATAAAGCAATTTTGACAACATACCCCTGGCAGTGCTGTAATTAATAGATATTAATAGCAAGCAGTAACCAAAGCAATCCATCTATCTAATAACAGTCCACTATTTTGGCAAAGTGCTCAGTGACCCTGGGACATGGATGCATGCCTGACTAGGCTGTGATAATTAAATGTTAGTTATATTATCAGGGAGCTGCATTTTGACAGCTGTTGAAGAAAAAGAGGGGACTGTGTTGGAACTCAGAAAAGTTCAAGACATTACCAGAAGCTCTGAAGGCATTAACAGTGTGATATCAGACACCCCAGGGTATAAACAAAGCACAAATTATAATCACTGATCCCTACAGAAACATAACTTGCAGGTTGGGTAGAACCAACTTCATTTAGCTGACCAGTGTGGATGGAGCTGAACTTGGCAGGGGATGCAAAGAACAAGAAGGGCTTGTAGAGGTGCAGCAGCCAGAAAAGGAAGGTCACAGAAAGTGCATCCCCCCTGATAAGCAAGACTGGCAAACTGGCAACAGTTTGAACAGAAGAAATTGAGGTACCCAAAAACTTTTTTGCCTCAATGTTTTCAATAGCAACCTCTCTTCCCAGAGGAGGGACTGGGGGAGCAAAGTCCCTCCTGCTGACAGAGAAATGAGGCTGGAGACCAGCTGAGGAACCCAACCATGCACAAGTCCATGGGGTCCAATGAGATGCACTCCAGTGTCACCATGATATTTTATGAAAAATCCCTTGGCCTGGATTTTTCTCCTGAGGAGCTGAGAAACCTCAGAAAAAGAAACGTAAACAATAATTATCTGATGGTTTGGAATGTGGTCTGGAGGTTGCTCACCAACAGGTGAATCTTTGATTGGTTCCATGTGAATTGTTTTTACTTAATCACCAATCACAGCCAGCTGTGTCAGACTCTCTGGTCAGTCACAGGTTTTCATTATTCATTCTTGTCTAACCTTCTGATGTATCCTTACTCTTTCTTTAGTGTAGTTTTAGTGAATAATTTCCATGATATGATATGATATGATATGATTTGATACGATATAAGATATACGATATACGAAATACAATATAACATAACATAACATAACATAACATAACATAACATAACATAACATAATATAATATAATATAATATAATAGCAGCTTTCTGAGAACTTGGAGTCAAATTCTCATCTCTCACCTCATCCTCGGTACCCTCACAACACCACAACGCCCCAGAGTGCTGAGGGAATTGGCTGCTGCAGTTCCCAAGGCACTTTCCATCACATTCAACGAGTCATGGCAGCCAGGGCAAGTCCCAGGTTGTTGCCCAGGAAAAAGGGCAACACTACTCCCATCTTTAAAAAGTGGTATTTGAAAGGCTCACAAAATCTCATTCAGAGAAAGACTGATTTTACATGAACCAAATTTTTGTCCATGAATAATTTATGAAATGTTTTTACAATCATTTAGTAATGGCTCAACAGGAATGCAAAACTAAGTCATGTGCCCAGAGCCAGAATGTGTAGACAAGGCAACAGAACTGGATGTTCCCTTTCCCATTCCTCCTGTCAGCTTTAACCCTGGCATGGAGAGAGCTCATCTTGGCTCAAAGCATCATTTAGTTTACTTGCCTGCTTAGCAGCCCTTTTTTCTGCTAATAAATTGCTTTTTCTTTTGGAAAAGTGATATTTATGCTAATAATCCTTACAGTAAGAGTGTCTGACACTAAAAAACAAACACCCAGAGTACTTTGCAGAAAAGCTCTATGTTGATATGAGGTATTTTCCAATATATTTTACTATAAAAAACTCATCAATCCATTATTCCTGACTTTTTGTCATGTCATGTCCATCCTTTTGGTATGACCAGAAAAACAGATTTCTTAAATATAATTGCTTTCCAGCAGCATCATTTATACCAGTAAGGTAAACACAGACCTGAGCACCTGCACAGACTCATCCCCTTTTTTCAACTAAAAATATAATCCTAGGCAGAGTTTTACCCTAAATTACCTCTTCTATATCACACATGGTCTCTCTCGTATCTACTAAAAAGATGTTGGCCAAAAATATGGCACTGAGAAACCTCCATGTGCTCTTAAAGATAAGACAATGAGATGAGAAAAAACTGCTTTTATATTAAGGTCTCTCTCCTCATCTGAAATGGGGAATGCATAAAAAAATCCCCACAGTAATAATTATTCAATGCACTGGCATGCATATCCTCAAATTATAATTTCTCCTAATTTAAGAACGTATTCTTAAGGGGTTTTGCATAGAATTTTGGTTTTGTTATATTAAAATGGAAATTCTCATCTTAGTTGTGAACTCAATCATGTTTATTTGACTAAAACCTGTTGGAGCCAGTTTTACATTTTTGTCCCAGTTGTCACATGTTTGCAGTTATGTGTATGAAAGCTGATTACCTCTGCAAAGGATCATCATTAGCTGAAAAACACCCAAATCCATTTCACCAAAACCCAGATTATTTATTGTGTATTACAGTGATGGTTTTTTACTTTTTTTGTGGCTCCTCAAAAAAAAAAAATTCATGTGAAAGCAGCTAACAAACAACTAATTTTAATAATAGGATTTTATATCAAGAGCTCTTCATGTGACTTTCAGCATTAAACAAAGAATGGAAACAAACATGTATTTAAGAAATCAATACTGATATCAAAATTCTAACCAGAACTGCAGACACCTTTAATTCACTGTGCTTTGATTAATATTCTCCTGGCATGCAGAGATGACAATAATACGTTAATTGTCTCTGCTGTTAGTTTTAAAGGCAATAGCACTGCGAATTTGGGATTTTTGGAAATTGCCATTTGAAGTTCAAGGGCCAGCAGGTCCATGATGAAGTTGCAGAGAGTCTCTACAACAGTCCTCATTAGTAATTTTTTTAAGGTTTTGAATAATTTAATTCAAAGGAACAGAGAAGCCTCAGTGAAAATTAAATTCAATGAAAAATTAAAATTTAAGGAAAATTAAATTTCATTGAAAACAGGCAACTGTTTTGAGGACACAAACCTTATTATCCTCCTGATGCCTCACTGAGGAAGAGTTTAACTCATGGTCCACACTGGGGAATCTGAGGAGCTGAGAAATTTCTTAAAATCTGTGGGAAAAGCTTCACTTGGATGTGACACTTGACCACAAACTACAAATCTCTAAGAAACCATGATTCATCCTGACTGGTGTTTACAGAGCTGCCTCTCTGAGAGAAGAAAATCCTTTTGCCAAAAACCCACAGCAAGAACTGCACACCTGAAGAACTCTGGCCGGGAACAGGAGAGTTTGGGTACATGAGGACAGGCTGGGAGTTGGAAGATGTTCCAATTTGCTTCCACAGGGCCTCCTGACCATTGGGATGATCTGAAATTTATATTTTTAACATCAGCCTGGACGTCTGGAACCCTTGACTGGGCCAAGGAGTAGTTCCAGCACTTTGGTTTCAGGTTTTTGTAAGAACCTTTTAGTAAATCACTTTAAAATTAGCCCCAGGTGAAGGAATGATGAGAGTACATTTTCCCCCTGTGTTATAGGGAAGTTATCTTTCATCACAGGTCATTATTCAGTTTTCCTGGAACAGTTTTTAGATTAAATGATTTCTGAGATGTCAACTTGAAACAGGAAAAAATAAAAAAAGAAAATGCAAAGACATATACAATAAAATGGAGCATTATTAAATCTTCTCTCGTTCTGCTTTGAGAATTGATAATTTCACTCAATAATATGTCCAGGTTAGGTGAGGGATGCTACCTGTATTTATTTTTTTTTTTTAACCCACAGGTTGCCCATCTGTGAAGTAAGTGAGGAATAACCCTCTGTCCTTCTTTTGGAGCAGGCCAATCAATTTATTTCAATGTTGGGAGCACTGTGGCAAATTCTGATCAGTTCTTACAGAAACCACAGAACATCCATGTCTCTGCATGGACATGAATACAATCCTACCACAAGCTATGGAAATTGGAGCTGAAAGGAAAGCTGGCAGATGATGCTCCTGTCTGAGAGCAGCATCAGCAGCGCCTGAGCCACTGCTGGCAGGTGTGTGCTTCACTGAGAGCCTGCACTGACAGCAGCTGTGTGGGATCTCAGGATCTGAGTCCTGGGATGCCGGGCCCCCGAGACCACCCTTGGGGGGCTCGGGAGTCCTGGAATGTTGCCAGAAGTGTCTGGTGGCTGGACTTTGGTCCTACACAGGAGACGACACCTGTATGAAGATAAGAGGGCCTCACCGGGGTGAAGGGTGAAAAGATTAGCTAATTAGAGGGTGAGAAACAGGGTTTAGGATTTCTGTACAGGGGGGTTTAGAGGAGTAAGATGGAGGAATTGGGGCGTGTCCTGCCCTCCTTCTTCTTCCTCCTCTCCTCCATCTTCTTTGGCCACGGTGGCACCTTTGGATTGGTTATTACTGAGAGTACACCGAGTTATAAGAATAGATGGTATTGGGGAAAAATGATAAATATTGTACACGTAACAATGGGTATAAAGATACGTGGCGGTCCGGGGGACGGCACAGTGTGCTCATGGCTGACTGCTGAGCAGAGCTCTGTCGGGCTGAAAGAAAATCTTTTAGATAAACAATTAATAAACATAAAGACCGAAAGAAGAACTGAAGCCTCTTCTCGTCCTTCGATACGCGGGCTGCCCCAAGGCCACTCCGGGCCTTTCCAGGCCCCTCAAACAGCCGAGATAAACTGGACACAGCTGGATGGATTTCTGTACATGGAACATTTAATTAGGGAAAACAAACAGCAGCAGTGTGCGACGAGGTCGGATTTACTGCACCAACTGCAAGGAGTGTGTGCTCCACTCTGTGCTCAGGGCCCATTCAAATGGCCATGAAGAGATTGAGTAATGACAGCAACAGGAAAATAAAAAAACTCAACTCAATAAACATCTCTGCACATTTCTCCTTTGCAGACTCTCTGTGAGCTAAACTAAATCTGGTCTGTTCAAATTTGTGAGTGAAGAGAACAAGGAAAAATCTACCTACTGTACAGCAAGATTATTTGCATCCATTTGGATTATTTTTGCTTATAGTAAATGGACATAACTTTAGGACCTTAAAAAAACCCCAACAACAAACCAAAAACCTCTTAAGAGGGGATATACCAAGAAGATACCACGAGTGGAGATGACATTTTAAACTAAAAAAAGTTTTGACGCCTCTTCATACTCTTTTTGCATGTGCATTTTTGTGCTTGGAACATGACCCAAAGATTATTGGTTGAGTCTAAAAATTAATCTTTTAAATTAAATTGCCACATGTTACCCAGGTTCTTACAATATCTTTATGTGCTTGGAAGATGAAAGAAAAAATAAAACTAAAACATATCTTTGAAGGATTTTTCTTTCTCTCAGAGAACATCTTTGTATCATCAGAACAGGTGACATGCTCTGATGTGTTTGATGTGTCATTGCTGTCTGTAATAGCTCAGACTCCCCAAACAATGCAAAAATAATGATGAAAGTTTGATCACTACTCATGTTATCTGAAGTGGATTGCAATCAACTCAATTCTGAAAATCAATCCTGTTCTTAGAGTGAGGAACAGCAATAGAAGCACTGAACACATTAAAAGAGTTAGCAAATTTTAAATATGAATTCTTTAGGTTATGTGTGTGGGAGCAAGAGATAAAGGGAGGTCAAATGCAACTAGAAATAAACAATTCAGCACTTCCACAGTAAAGGTTCTGTTCATTGTCTCACTCAATAATTCTCAATCCAGACACAAACCCCATCCAGCCTCACACAAAATGATGGAGCCTCTTCCCTCAATCCATGCCCTGGGACAAAGCTGGAGATCCTCAGCTCAGGTGGAACAGAAAAACTGCAGTGATTTACCTCAGCCCTGGCTCCCAGAACACACTCTGCTCTGTGAATTGCACCTTTGAATAAAATGAATTCCACAATCAATCCACCAACAATACAAATGGTTTCTGTGCTTTCACTTCTCCATCTGCACAATGGCATTCCAGAATGTTCAAGGCACTCTATGTAGAAGTGTCTCTGTAGTGCCACTCCATGTATTGAAATGAATAATAAAATACTATTTCCTAAATGTGACAATTGATCACCAAAGCTTTTCTTTCACTGGCATGAACAGGGCATGATTTGCTGGCCAAAGAGTATGTCATAGTCTGTATAAAAATGTACATACCATTGCTACCATAAATAACAGGTAATGTATTACAGATATTAATCAATCCTGCATCCTTTTATTCTTCTAATCCTCAACTCTTTAATGGTTAATGTGCTATGTATTCACTGAACAGCCATCAGCACACATTTGCACTACCACAAACTGGAATTTATTCATCTGTCTGCACAGAGGGGTTTGTTAGTTATTGGGGGTCAGTGAACACAGCCTATAAACTGATATTGAACAGGAGGAACTGCATTAGAATGAAGTCAAAATAACAATCAGCCAAAGAGTCAGGTGAGTATTTTTTGCTTCAGCTCTTAAATATACTTTTTTTTTTCTACTGTCAGAAAGCTAACAATATATATCCATATATGTGTGTGTGTGTGTGTATTTAAAATCTTTACTTTCTTGCCATTCTGGTTTTGTTTAGATCTTTAAAGCCCTTGACAGCGGCTGTGCAACAGGGGTTCCTCCCAGTAACTACAGGTCCCAAAAGGCAGCAGGTGCTCCAACCTCTCACTGCTAAAAGCTTTAATCCTACTTTTTCCTCTGTTTTTCTCCAAAAATATATTTCTGATATATCAAATTATTGATTCTTTCTGTGTGTTTTGTATTACAGGATCACCTGCCACAGGAGAATGAATCCTGATTTATGGTGGTGTGAGTGACAGGAGAAATGAGCTCAGTGGTTTTGGGGTAACAGCTGTGGAAAATGTTTATTTGTGGAAGCTCAAGGAAATCAATTCCATTTCTGAGGCAATGGAAATAGAACTTACCCTAGGCAACTCCCACCTGAGAAACCACCTTTTCTGAGGGAATGACAGACAAATTGTCTGCAGGATATTAACAACAACATTACACTGCATCTTAAGAAACTCATCAAGAAATGAGGTAAAATCACCAGAACTGAGTGGTGACACAAAAGTGATATCTGAAAAATATCCCACCACATACACCAGTAGTTATGCAGCCATTCAGGATTATGTAAATATTAAAACTTAAAAAAAAAAAAAATTCAGTTCATCAATTGAGGTCAAAAATTCCTCAATTTTTGTTTCCTAGCTGTCAAAACCCAGTATAAATAAAGGCAAATGGGCCTGTGCTGAGGATATTTGAACATTTGATATTTGATGCTGAGAAAACACTGGTGTATTTAAGATCAGCATTACTCATTTCAGAAGTTCACAGAGGAACAGCTGATTTTCACATTCTGTTATTCCCAGTTTAGACAAGCATTCAATTTGAGAAGGGAGCACAGAGGTGATTTAAATTTAATATCTCGATCTCATTTCAAGAGAAAGGCTTAAATGCAAACACGGTCAAGTTGAAAGTCTTAATGTTCTACTTGAATTCACATGATTTATGGCAGGGGAAAATAAAAACCCTGCAGTGTTTCAACAGCCTGAGAAATGCTGGTTTCATCTACATGGGCTAGAGCAACCCAAATTCAAACTACAGACACTCAAAGTAACATTTGACACTCAAAAAGTAACATTTAACACTCCAGCTGAGATTCGACACTGGCATTCAAACAAACATTCCAGCCAGGAATAAATCTGCCTTTGAAAAATCCTAAATATGAAATAGGGCAGGTACTGCATTCATCTCCATCTAGATGAATAATATATATATAATTAGACATACAGGACTGAACTTATGCTCGTACCCTGGATTTACACACTGCAATTGAAGCCCATCTTCAGTCCTCAGTCAAATGCCAAATATGCTGCTGAGCGGGCTCAAGTGGAAGCTCTTTCTCCTAAGAAATGCTGTTCAAATTGGAATTTAGATGCCCAAATAGGCTAGTGAAAGCTTCTCAAGTATTTTGAAGCGTTTTTATCCATTTCCAGAATCACTCATTGGCTTTAGCGAGCTGTTCTTCATGTTAGAAGTGCACTCGTGTATTAACCAAAATCCCATTTTTCCTTTAATAAATGGCTCTTTTCCTCGAGGCATTGAAGTCTCTACTGCCCAGTTCTCTATATATTCACATCAGGATATGCAAGGTGAGTGTGTAAGGGCAAAATGTGACAACCTTGTGCTCCTTCCTCAGTGAGACTCATACCCAGATTGATGATATTGCTTTGCTGACCAAAGTCTGTATATGACACCACAGATTTCCATAAAACTCCCTAAATAAGGGTGAAAACAGAACAAATGCCAACACCACGAGCTTCAAGCAGCTCCCTGGGAGTTTTTTATAAGCTGTCTAATCCTCACTTGCAGAACAGGAAGTAAATTTATTAAATTAAATAACTAAACATTTATTAAACAGCAAAATAAACTCTCTCATTTTGTTTGCTCTGAGGGAAAAACTTTCCTTTATACACTGGATAAGCCAATTAGAAAAGAATTCCCACCCAACCCCGGTAAGTAGTATCCTATCCAATTCATGAGGATTTTGGAGTTGATGTTTCTTTTCTGGACTGCAGGCTGTTTTCAAACTAGGAGAATAATCCTCCTTAATATTTACTGGTGGCCCAGCTGCTGCTATCAAGCAGTTTTCTGCTTTTAAGAAGTTAAAACCTCATGTCCACTGTAAAAAGGTAGATAATAATCTGCCTGGTCTGAACTGGGAGAGCATTTTAACTTGGCAGTGAAGTCTCTATCTGCATTAGTCTGTTAACAAAATAAAACAAAAAAAAATCTCACTAGGATGAACCAGAGATAAGAATTGGAATAAGAATAAGAATTGGAATATTTTTCCTGCTGCTGCACTATTTTTTCCAAGCTAATTCCACATGTCAGGAGGTAATGAAGGGCAATGTAATTCCAAAACAGAGGCTCATCTTCTGTCTATAATACTATAAATTTGAAACTCAGTTGCTGTAAGAGATTAAAAAGTTGTGTGCCCAAAATGCATTCATTTTTCTGCAACTTCATCCAGTTAACAAACCCCATACAATTATTGTTTACTCAGGCTCTCGGGTTACTCATGCTTTCTGCAGCCAAAGGAACACTTGGGTTTTTCACTCTGCCTTAGCAGTAAAATCTGGCTCCAGCAGCTCAGAGCAATTTGTAGGAAACCAAATTTGCAGAGTCTCAATCTGCTTCTGCTCTCACAGCACAAACGAGAGAGCCAAGGGAAAAACCTCTGTACCAAAGGGTCTCAGCTGGTGACATTTCCCAGCAGGTAAAAGTCTTTGTCCTCTCCCATTCCACCTTCCCAATAGCAGTGGTGTCTCCTTGATTCTGGAATTTGGTGGGAAGAAGAGTTAGTATTTATCCATCCTTGTACAACAACCTAATTTTTAGACATCTTGGACTATTTCCATGCTTTTCCTGTGGGTGCACAGCTTTAACCTCTGCAGACAGGTTCCAGAGCACTTTTCACTTCTCCCCACTGCCTTTTGTAGCGAAGTTTAAACACTATGCAGAAAAACCTTTGAAATTTAATGAAAATCAGCAAAGGTTTTGTTCCAAACCCAAACACAATCAATTGCACATAATTCTGAACCTCCTTCAAAGGGCGTTTGAAATAAAGCAGTCATTCCTTTGGCAAAACTCAGGCTAAAGCAGATAAAAGTGCTAAAGCAAGGGAATTCTAGTTCCTGAAAATCAAAGCAATCCTATCTAACCATTTATGTCTTAAAAAGGAGAATGTGTCAGCATTTGCTAAATGGTGTATTTCTTCAACAGTGAGCAAAATTTATTTAAAGAGAGTAATTACACACAATCCTTTATGCTGATGGTATATGATCCTGCTTTAAACTGCTACAGGGCTCAGAAATTCTAACATATCTACTTTTTCGAATAGTATTAGATTATTTTTGTAAAAAATAAAGAAAATCTATATTCCTTCAACCTAAGTAAAACACAGGATTTCCTTTCTATCTGAAATCATAGATCACACGTCTCAGTCTGTTGACTTCCAGGTGGAAAGAATGACAGAATGGTTTGTGTAGGAAGGGACCTTAAAGATCATCCCCTGCCATGGGGAGGGACAATTCCCACTCTCCCAGCCCTGTCCAGCCTGGCCTTGGGCACTGCCAGGGATCCAGGGGCTGCTCTGGGCACCTGTGCCAGGGCCTGCCCACCCTCATAGGGAAAATCAGCACAGAAAACTGAAAATGAAAATTTATTTCCTTCACTCCTGGGCAGCTGCGGCTCTCTAAGCACACACACACACACAAAAAAAAATGACATAAAGAAATAACCAAGATCATAATGTCAACCTGCTATTGCATTTTCCCCCTAATGCATGCATTAAATACTTATCAGGATCAACTTTATTTTCTCTATTATTCATAGCCTGTTTTTTACCAAACTCTCAATTAATTAATTTTTTTTTTTTACCCAGAACAGTCTGGTGGTTTTTCTACCAGAGTTTATGAGCTGTTTACAAAAGAACCCTGACATTTCCACATTTCAGCTTAAGGAAGGAAGTGAAGAATATATCAGCTAAACAAAACTGAGGGGGATGAGTAAAATAGTTCCAACAGCAATTAGTCAGGGCATTATGTTTGATATTACACACTACTGCAGGAAACACGACCAAGTTTCTAAAATATGCAAGAATTCCCACACAATTTCAAAAGATGTTACTAATACAGTAATTTATCCTGTGTTTTTCCTCCAGATCATTATTGTAATTGAGGTAGAAAATATATATGGCTGAGGGTTGCAATTGATTATAAACATATATGACAAATTCAGGAAAATTTTTTCATAACAAGAGAATAAAAACAAAGAAATTGTGCCAGACATATGATCTGTATATGAAATATGTGCCAAAAATATAGCTGTTTAAATAATTTTTGTTTTCTGCCTGGTGGCTGCAAAGAAAAATAATAAAAAAAATTGTGTCAGGTTGATATCAAGTAAATTCCTGTTGGCCAAATCCAATATGTTACAAATATATTGACCTAAAAGTGTATTTCTTACCAGGAAAACATTCATAGGAGATATTTCACACAGCTTCTCTCAAGTCCCAGGTTTTTCCAGAATAATTCAAATCTATATTTATGCAATATGCATTTCTGTATTTAACATTCCCAGTGTAGATTTGTTTAGAGGTGTCAGGAGATTTTTTGTGCAGTTTTATGGATTCATTCAGCAGCTTCTGAGTTGCTCCAACTGTTATTTTTACATAAACCCCCTGCTTTTACCTGCCAGCTTTACCCTTTATTATCAAGGCTCTTTTCTTAGTGTTTAGGTTAGCATCTAACATCAACCCAAACATTTAATGAGCTGTCTTATTTTTCACTGCTCTTTTCATTGAAAATTTCTGCCTATTTTTCATGGAACTGACATTTTGGTGCACCATCCTGCCAGTTTTCAGCCCCATATAATCTCATGCTGTAAATGCAGGTATATTTATCAAACCATTATCATCAATTACCCGAGAGCTCCAGCTTCTGAGATATTTTATGAATTCCTGAGATTTTTCAGGGCACTGACATGATACATGGCAGTATGTTGTAAAATGGTTAAAACAGCATAACCAAAAAATGAGGTGTGGGGAAAAAAAAAATCAGATTAAATACCACCTGCTAGTGCCCTTTTCATGATCATCCTGCCTGTGCACATTTCAGCAAACAGTTTTCTGGGAAGGAACTTTTCATTTCAAGGGCAGAATCACAAGAGTCTCCAGGCACAAAGTGATTTCCACAAATGATTAAACACTATCCCTTCAGATTATCCATGGGATCCCAGCAGATCTTCCCTTAAAGTGTAACTCTCTCCTGCAACAAGGGAAGTAAAGAACTGCTTTAGAAAGAGATATTATTCTATACCTGCATCGTTAAATATGAGAATTCCATTGAATTATCTCAGCTCTTGCATGAGCTCTCTGATCCTCCTTTATTCAGAATTACAGATATATCTGCAAGGCCAAAAGGCTTGGACTTAATTCACTGAGGAGCTGCCAAAGAAACCTGGATTTCCTCGCTGCCCATCAGACCAAGTGACTGCAGAGCAGGGAAAAGATTAAGCAGAAATAGAAATTCTATTTCCTGATCAATCAGGAGGAATTATAACAATCCTGACAGGTTACAAGCACAGATAATAATCTATTGCAAGACTCATATTTGTAGGAGCAGTTTTAAAACCTAAACAAACCAGATCAGAACTAAACCATCAAGACAGGAGCAGATAAAGATGTTGAAGAATTAGTGATAATTTAAGAAAATACAATGAATTGTTAAAACAAACCATTGAAAAACTTCACTATGTGTAAAAAGAGGAGCAGAAACTGAGAGGCAAAAAAAGCTCCCAGGAAGTTTGGGGAAATAGGACATTATAAATGTTTTATAAATGCATCTAAGGTAAGTGCTTGGGAGGAAAAAAGAACCTCACATTCTGGTAGGATTTTAAAAATGAAATTTAGAAAATTTGTGGTCATTGTAGGAATAAAATTCTGGAGTCCAATTACTCTTTGATGTAGCGCTTGAAATTTTCTGGATTTTACAGATTAGAAATTGGCATGGAATTAGAAATTAGATTATTGAATATTTAGAGAATTTGAATGATTATTTACTTTGTCACACTTTGTTTGCCTGACATTCATCCTATTATAATCAGGGTTTTAACTGCCTCCTGTTTAGGCTTTTGGTTTGTTTGTTTGTTATTTCAGTCTTGTTTGTCTTTACAGGCAGCCTCCTCCACCTTCCTAGAAAGGATTCTGCTCTGCTGCTAAGCCCAGCATCTCATATATCCTATGAGAAAAATTTAATTATTTGAAATTTTAATTCTGCCCTGTCTTCTACCACAAGGAAAGGCTCTCTTAGACATCAAGATGAAAAAATAATAATGATAATTATCACAAGCATGACAGAGTTGCAGAATGAGGCACAAACATGAAATTTAATTTAACCAGAACTTCTTGAAGATTATTATTTATATAACGAAGATGTATTCTTCACTTTGTAATAAAGTTGCTTATGAAATAAAAGTAGAGTTTCAAGTCACAGAACAGTTCCTTTATTTCTCTCTCCTCCACGCCTTCTATGAATCATCTCAATAAAGACTAAATAAGTCTTGTAAGATTCAGATTTCCATTTCTTTATGCACACAAATATAGCAGGGCTTTTTTTATTTTCAAATCTGTATTACAACAAAAAATGTCATGCTTAGACAAGACATGGAGAATAACACACAAGAGCTTGGTTTTATTTCTTATAGTACTGAAGAAAAATTCACACAGGAAGAATGAAAACAAGTATAAAAACCTGTGCAGAAAAAGCTGTAGTGAAAAGGATCAGCGAGTAAAAAAAATAGATTTCTGCCTCCCTACTATAATAACTTCAATTGAAAGCATCTACATTATTTAGTTGCATAAAGTTGTTTTTGTCCTTTTTTTGAAAAGACTGAAAAACAAAGATGCCATCTAAACTAGACTTAATAGTGTGCTTACATCTGACAAAGGAAAATCAGTTTTCCAAGGTCTTTGTAATCAGATCATGCTATTTGCTTGTATCTCTCTGTGTGTAACATTTGTAGTTGGTATAATTGAAGAAATCAGAATAAAAGCCCTTGTACAAAGCACATGATCATTTCCTAGCAGCCCAAAGGAAGCAAACATTCAAAAATGTTGCTGTGCTATCTCAGTTTGTTTTTTAAAATAAAAGTATTTTAAAATACAAGCATTTAAAATACAACAGATTTTGCTCAACTTTAAAGAATGTGTCAAACATTTTTAAAAATATGATTCAATGATTATATATATATATCTATATATATATATCTATATCTCTATATATCTATATTTAATATTCAAACTCCCAATCAGTGTTAGCTGAGTGCATTCACACTCCCACCCAACAAATGGGACAGGAGCCAAAAGGATGGAGCCGAAATTCATGTATGAAAAATGAATCTAGGACGTGGAAAGGTGTAATAATAATCATCTCTAAAGACAAAAAACTGCTGAAAAAGGGTAAGAAAATGTTAATGAGACCTTTGTCCCTCCCTCAGAAGCCAAGGGTTCTTTTTAACTGCTTTTAGTAACTCCTGTCTTTTACATTTTACTAGACATATAAACTTCTAGTGTTTATTTTTCCGGAGGGGATTGCATCCCTCAGTTTTGCAGTGGAGTATCCGAGTTCCTCCTGGAATTCTCTGTTAGAAAATAAAGATTTAGAGCTGGTAGCTATTGGTCTTAGAATCAGCCTAAAAAGAAGGGTAAATCCCAAAGAAATGGGGGCACCAGGAGCTGAAAATAACAGAACAGTGAGACCAAAGAGAAAACCTGCTTGAAATGGCAGCACCACTTTTCAGGTGCCAATGTTCCAAGCTCTGTTTGTCCTCAGAGAAAATGACAGTGAAAACTACAAATAAGACTTTAGAATCTCTTAATAATAAAATCCATGTGCACTCCTAACAATGTTATTTTCACTTCCTCTTCTTGGTTGGAAGAAAATCTAAGTTTTCCAAGCATTTCATCCCTCTGGTTCTCACTAAAATCAATGGAAATCTCTCCCAATCCCACAAAACCTCTATAAAAACTTCCCTCCTCAGCTATTGCAATTGCAGCTGGCACTTGTTAGCTTGGTCTAGAAGCATAAGAAGTTCTTGGAAGTTTATTTTATGGTAATAAAACCAGTTTAGCTATTTAAATGCTGCAAGTAGAGGTCAGCCAAGATGCAGCACGTCCCATCTGTTGTGTTACAGCTACATGCCAACAGAGCTTTCCACGCACACAAGATGGAAACAGGAGCATCTCTGACACACACTGCAAACTAAAATAAGCTTGGGGAGCTCAAGCAGGTGAAGATCCAACTGACCACGGGCAGTGGCTCCAGGATGTTTTTATTTTGCTGCAGCTTTAAAGAAAATATCAGGGAAACATAACTTCAGCCTGCATGAGGTGGGAAATGCTGGTGCTCCCCTAAGGCACAGGAGCCACTGGTTGTCTCACTTGCAAAGAGACTTGATATGTTGGTGTTATTACAAGGGAAGGATTTGATGTAAATGAAGCATTTCAAGCTCTCACCAGAAGGCAATTACATGCACACAACATCCCCTCTGCAAGAAACTGAAGGCAGATTTCGAAGAACACCACAGGAAAGAGCAGCATCCTCTGTGGGAAAAGCTTTGGCCACAGACATGAATTTTGTTATTCCAGAGGTTTCACCATATGTAACACATCATGAGCTGTCTGAAAGACATTTTTTTGCCCTTAATTGTCCAGGATCCACATCCAGAGTTGGAAGGGACCCACAAGGATCATCAAACCCAACCCTTGGCTCAGCACAGACACCCACCAAGCCCAGCCTGGGCATCCTTGGGAGTGGTGTCCAAACTCTGCTGGAGCTCTGGCAGATTTGGGGCTGTGCCCATTCCCTGGGGAGCCTGGGCAGTGCCAGCACCCTCTGGGGGAAGAACCTTTCCTGATATCCAACATGAATCCCCCTGATGCTCCAGCCCTCCCCGGGGTGCTGTCCCTGTCACAGAGATTGGAGCTGCAGACGCTGATGGGGTCTCACCCATCTCCTCAGACACAACACACCAGGTGACAGCAGCTGCTCCTCACCCAGCTTCTCTTCCAGAGCCTTCTCCATCTCCACAGCTCTTCCCCTGGATGATTTCTAACAGCTTTCTACCTTAAATATCAGAAAGCATCCAAGGGAGAGCTGCAAAGAGGGCAGATCCCTACAAAGATCCACAAGGGAGAAAGGGATCCTCAGTCAATGCATCCCATGTACTTTGCCTGATTCCTCTACTTTGGGATGACAATAAACTAAAATTCTAAAATTCCATCTCCTTACTGTGCTGTCCCAGAGGGTACAGACAATAGCCATCTAAAAGGTTACGGGCAAAATTTGGGCAAAATTAACTTTGTCTTGTATGTTAGCAAGGTTCTAGCTATTTAAAATTAATTCTGGAAGTCTACTATGTTTACTTTTACTGGCTTAAATATAGTAAAGAGTAGGCTGCACCTAATGGTTTCTAAATGCTCAAAGTTTTGGGCTCACTTGTATTTAGACTACTATTTTAAGTGACATGCAAATAACAAGTCAACCAAAAGTCAACAGATATGATGGATAAAATGCAGAAATTGGAACAAGGAGTCTGAAAATCTCACTGACAGAAATCACAATGATCAGATCCTTTTTCTCCATCTGCCACAGGTTCACTAATAGGATATTGCCTACAAAGTGGAGATCATATTAATGATTAAATTAAAAAAGCATTCTGAGTTAAAAAAAACAAACAAAAACAACAACAAAACAAAAACAAAACCCAAAAAACAAACCAAACCAAACAAAAACCCAACCAATTAACCAAACAAAAAAGCCCCAAAAAAACCCCAAAAAAAACGCCCCAAAAAATCCCAGAAGAAAACACTCCAAACCCCCCAAACTGATTCAAGACAGACATTTGGTTCTCTGGAGCACAAAAAAGTGTTTGAGGCAAGAAGCATCACCCAAAGAGAACCTGAGCTGTTGTAGTTCCAACTTCAGTCAAGGCCTGGATTTAGTCCTGGTTGATGAACACTGACATTGTGTCTGTGAAGATGGATGAAGATTTATCATTTTATCCCAACTAAACATCTTGTTTTACATGTTCACCAACAGCGTGCAAAATGCCAGCCATTTGTGTCAAATATTAAAAAAAAGGAAGGAATAAAAATTGCTATTCTGCTTTGAAGCTGTTGGAAAGAATTCTCCTCTACAAAAGAAAAGACTTTATGAAAGCAGGTAACAACAAAGAATGGGATTGGACTCAGCAAAAACACTGGGGAAGGATCTTTTTGTGTTTCTAACTGTGATGCATAAAAATGATGAATCATTCTGGTGATTGCTACCAATTTTGGGTATGTTTGGGTAACACCTCATTCATTTGCAAATCAGGAAATTTCAAAAATGGGGACAGAAATGCAAGTTCCTCAGCAGAATTCTGAGTTTTATTAGAAATAAGACTAAAATAAAAGATGGATTATGGCCATGATAAGGATGAGAAAGAAGGTAACTTTTGCAGCAAAAGGCAAAGACAGAAAGCTGTAGGGTAAGACCAAGGTAAAACTGCACTTGCCCATTTGCTCTCCAGAGCTCCTGCTGCTGCCTGGCTTTGTGCCATCTCATTCTCTGTGCACATTTCAGGTGGGAAAACTGCTATCAGCGACTTTCAGCAATGAAAATATATGGTGTGACTCAGGACTGCCTCTCTAATGCAAAAAGGGATGGAAAAGGGGGAAAAAAAGGATAGATTTTTACCTGGGGTGGAAGGGGGAAATAATGAATACTAGAATATTAGAGTACATTTGAAAGATTCATTAACCTCAATTTTTAATTGAGCAGACAGTAAATAAAGGACTGACTGGAAATAATCAGATTAAATTAATGATTTATGGTCTTAAAGCTTTTATCTGTTAGGCTTTTGAAAATCATCTGTCAGAAATGAGTGTAATTAATACTTACATTGATGTAGAACCTTCTGTATAATGCTGCCAGTGATCTGTTCCTCCTATTTATTTATTTACCAGGATCCATTGAAATGGGCAGAGACTACAGGAATACTGAGATATTTGTGTGCAAGCCAAGGTACAAAATTTCATCTGCTCTTGCACAGACTGGGAGTGTGAAGTGTTGCAGCTTCCTGTTTGTGTTATTTAAGTTTTCTTTAAACCAGTGGGTGTTATGATAATTCAGTGATTAGCTGGAATACTCTCATGCATGATTAGAGTTTAATATTAATAGTGTAAGATTGCATTGCAATATATAATATTGTGTATATATATATATTATAGATAATATATATATGTATGTATGTATGTATGTATAATATATATAATACTGTATTATAATTAATATAATACAATATTGTAAGAACTGTGGTCAGTAGCAGCTATTCCTATCTACACTTCAATTTTTAGAATATAAACCAACAAAACCACCAAACCCTTTTGTTCAAAGGGATGTTCTTTGACACTGTTGTTACCTGAGGGGGGTCCCACAAAGCCTCAGGGATTTTCCTCTCCTGAATAAACTCCACAACTGTATTAGGATCCCAATAAGAATAATAATCCCTGTGAGGACTGAGTCAAATAAAGGATCATTATTGCTTCTTTCTCATCTCCCCCTTTTCCTATTTAAAAATCTTTGTTTTATTGTTAATACACAATGCTGAATGCTTCCATGTTCCTTCTGACACTGCAGCAAGAACAATTCCTGTAACAAAAAAGTACCCATGGCACTTTCAGTCATGTCACAAAAGTGGTTTCAATCCTTATGGCTGCTCTTACCTGTTTCCTTGGCCATGATAAATCCAAATCTTGATATTTCCAAATGCCCTGACGCTCTGGACAGCACAAATTGTGTTTTGGGAAGGCAACAGCTCATGTGCTGCACGCTCTGCATAGCTACAATCAAAAACTGTCCTTATTTCTTTACAACTAAAAGAAAACCTGGAGCCCATTGATGGGTGCCACAAAGGGAAGGAATATGAAATTACAGACTAGCAGGGGACAGCAGCACCTCCAATTCTGGCTCTGTGATAGAAAGTTCTCACTACAAAGCAATGGCTCTGTCACCCAGCTATAGTGACCCCATGATTAGGGAGATTCAGTCACTCATCCTTCACAAGCAAGACCTGAATCCTCCAAACCTTTGGGCTGCAGGAAGTGCAGCTCCTGATAAAATCTGGACTTTTCCTCCCCTCTCTATCTCGTGCTTTTTCAAGCATAACATATTGTAAGGAGATTAAGGCTTACAGAGCCACTTCTCCCCAACTTTTGAAGTCTTGGGAGCACTTCAGGATCATGAAAACAGGAGTTTTATAACCTGTGTACTGGGAAACTAAACTTACTGTCGAGATTATGCTTTCATGCTAAAATCCTTTTTAAAGCTACTTAAAAGTTCCTTAAGAAGTTGTCCTCAGGCTGAAGTTGCTGCTGCCTGCTCTGAGGCCATAAGAAAAACTTTCTGGGACTTTGAAGAAAATCCACTTAATTGTTTTATTTGATTTTCAGAAGGCCAAGCCTGGAAATAAAGCAGTGAAACCAATGATTTTTTCAGGCTAAGCGATGGAGTCAGTCCTCCTTTATTGCCATCAATATTTCATAAAATATTTTCTAGTGAAGTCTGATCCACACACTTGTTCAAATGTTATTCTAGAAGAATAGTGAGGTGGTTTGTTTTATCTTTGAAAATTTAATTAAGGTAAGAAAATAATTTTTAAACAACAGGGAGTTTTGTTATTAGGCTTCTGGTATTTTACTCAGTAATATCTAGATATTTTCTGAATGAGTTTGCTGCTCTTTTATTTCATGAGGCTTTCCAACATGTCTTCTCCTTCACAACTGAGCACAACTTTTCACCTAGGATAATTCTGACTAAGAATACTTTCTTTCTGGATCCATATCTACGTGGCATGATGAATTTTCTTCTTGAATCCATGGGCTGTCAATAAGTTAAAAAAATATATATGAGAAAAAAAAAAAATCTAGCCCCACATGTGCTTGACATCCAGCAGCAGCACTGCAAGCAGGTATGAATAAATTCACTGAAAATTCACCCTCAAACCTGTTCTTACCCCAGGAGCTCTCCCAGATCACTATTTCTCACAGCCTGCTCTGTGTCCATCCAGATCATCATCCTGATTTCTCCTAAAATTTCCCTCATGCAATTCCGTAGCAAAAGCTTCCAGCAAGAGATGAATATTTTGTCCAAATAACAACTGTCCTGGGGGAAACAAAGACATGGTTTATCTGACTCCACTGCTTATCTTCAGGATCTGCTTTGACAGAAAAAGAGTTTAAAGCTGCCCAGGCCTCTCCAGGCTGAGAATATTGGTGTCAAAACACAACAACAACAGTTACTGAGCCAATCCAAATGGCAAAAGGTGCTTTTTATTCCTGAAAACACCTGGAATTCTAGGAAAGCACACAAAAGAAGCAATGTGGGAAATGCCTAGGACTGGTTTACCATAACCACATTGCTTGTTAGCATCCACCTAATGGGACAGAGAGGAAAAAAACCAGGGTAAAATCCACTCTGACCCACACATTGCATCAGCTGACGCAACAGAGACACTCCAGTGCAATTCCAGTATCCCTTGATGCTGGGATTTAGATGCATATTTTGGTCTGGATTAATAAATTAACAAATCAGTTTTATTACTCAATGGGCTGTATTTGAATATTTGACACATGTATTTTGCTTGCAAAATCTTTTTACATCAAAACTGCTGCAACTTTTGTTCAAGATCATGACATTTCTAGATAAAGGATTACAATTTCTTCTTCTGCATCAGTTCAAAACTCCATCATTTAACATGCTGTTCTGTGCTCAAATCTTTGGCATGTATTTTCTCTGGATATCTACTCATTTTTTGAGCAGGTCTGAATGCACTCCAATATTTCTGACTCACTATTTCCTTGTAAATGATATTTTTTCAGTTTCCTCAGAAGTACTTACAGTTTTTACTGAACTTTCTGACTTTTTATGTAGTTCTCCCCTTCAATTTCTGCCCTGAAATGGATCAATTGTTAATGACATATTCCCTTTCTCTACAGTAATTAGAGCTATTTCTTTAATTTCCTATTTTGTTGTTACTTTGGAAAAACATTTTAGATTCCTGCATTTCACCCTTTCATTCCCCACCATTCCCATTATTTCTCTTACACTTTGTGCTCTAGGACAGGCTATTTAATTAAGCTCTTACAGTGTAAGATGCTCATGTAAAAGCACAGTACTAATAATTAATGATTGAAATGTAACCCTGCTAATTAATACATCACAGAACAAAGGCCAAGATGCTAAAATTTTTACAGAGTAATAAAATGTTAAACTGTCTTCAGTAGCAAAAATTGACCCAACACACAGGTTTGAGGAGACACATTGCGGTACTCATTTTAAAAAAGCACAAGAAAAAAAAGAAAACATCAGTTCTGGTTAGGGCACAAATAAAACACTGTACCAAACAGGATATGAGAATAAAAAATAAAGAATGAGGTCAATTAGATGGGGCTGTATAGAAAAAAATCCTTTCAGAACATCCAACATGCCAGATGTTGTACTGCACCATGGTATACTAAAGTTACAAATTCAAACAACTGGTTTGGAGGAGCTAAATCCTTAATTTATGCAACCAGTTCATTAACAAAAGTACCAAGTGCTCTTGATTGTATTATTAACAAGTTATAAATCACAGACACTGGGGTGTGATCAGATTGTAGGCACAAATGGATACTAGAGCTTGTAGGAGTCCTGTTATTTTGGGAAAATATGAATCACACAGCACAGAGCATGATCAGACTGAAGTGAGTCCCCTGCTCAGAGGGTGTTATTCACTACAAGAATATTTGTTAAATATTACTGTTTAAAAATTGAGTAATTTAATTTTATCTACTTTAAAGAGGCCTAAAATAAGCACAGTTAAAAGTTAATTATCAAAAAACAAAATCAGGTAACTGGAAAATATTGGGAAATTATTACCAATAAATTTTGCTGCAAGGAGATAGCCAAGTATTTCTCATGAAAATAAGTAACAGAGAACAGATAGAAATGTAAGAAGATTACAGAAAAAATGTGAAGAAGTGGCTGCATCACGTTTTTGTTGATAGGAAATCCTCCAGCATTTTTTCCAATGAATAAAACCACATGATAAGTCATTTGTTAACAAATAATGACCTCCAGGAAATCAGATAACAGAACCAGCCCAGCACTGGCTTTATGTTTAGAGACCCAAAGCTAAAAATGCTTTCAAGTTGGCATGGGGGATTCTGCAGCAATTTCCCAGTTTGTATTTTTTCAAATTTAATTTTTAATCTTGTAGTCTCCTGGGAAGGGAGAAAACCATCACCATTACCCACAAGTTCTCAACTTCATGTAGCACTTGATTCTTATTTACATTACAGAAATATGTGTGAACAAATAAAATTATCCTTCAATCCTTTTGGTGTTGCTGTGAAATGTAAGAGTGCAGCAGTCTAAGAAAAAAGGGACAAATGAATAGAAAATGATTATTCAAGGGAATGTTCACAGTCTCACTGCCTCTGGTGTGATTGATAGCTTACTCAGGTGTTGATAGGTAGGAAGGAATTTTGGGGACAGAGTTATATTGCCAAAGTAGCCATGAGATAAGGAAGCTCCTCCCCCTTCCAGCCATCCCGGGTTCCTTGGTTTCACTGGAAATCTTGCAATGATTTCCAACTGTCCCAATTGTTTCATTTCCCCCTGTTTCTGTGTCAGCAGTGCAGTTCAGAGATCACAGGCTCTGCCACTGCTCCCTCACCAAGCCTGGGGGATGGAGCCTCACATCCTGAAGGCAGAGCTGGCTTCTGGGCAAAACCAGTGGTGACCATGAGTATTTACCTCCTTCAGTACTCACTGAGTATTTACCTCCTTCAATGCTCACTGAGTATTTACCTCCTTTAATACTCACTGAGTATTTACCTCCTTTAATGCTCACTGAGTATTTACCTCCTTCAATACTCACTATTTACCTCCTTCAATACTCACTGAGTATTTACTCCTTTATCACTGATATTTACCCTTCATCTCACTTTTACCTCCTTTAATACTCACTGAGTATTTACCTCCTTCAATACTCACTGAGTATTTACCTCCTTCAATACTCACTGAGTATTTACCTCCTTCAATGCTCACTGAGTATTTACCTCCTTTAAGAACCTCCCTTCTCCAGAGACAGGACCACCAGAGGCTCTAAAAGCCACAAAGCAGCCGCTGTTTCTGTGTCTCACCTTGTCTAAGGGGCTTTGACTCCATTTCAGCATTAATTGAGACCCCAGAAGATGAAGCTGGCATGGATCCCAGTGGAATACCAATATCCAGTGGTTAAAGTCAGTAAAAAAAGTAGGATAAAGAGTTCACCCACTACCAGAAAGTTTTATCCTGAAAGAATTGCAACTTATTTTGCCTCAAAGGCATTTACCCCTCCAAGAAGGAGAAAAAGACATAAGATCTGGCTGCAGGAAGAACTCAGAAACTTCACTCCAAGAGTCCAAACTTCTCATTGTCTCACTGCAAATAAGTGGATTGTGGCTTTAGCTATGTCAGTGCACTCCTGGTGTTTACCAGGAATTAGGAACATCTGCTGCACACACAGGGAAGAAAGGGCTGGGGTGGAAATTAAAACTGAGCAAATGAAACACCAGGACACAAAGGTAGCTCACAGCTTTAATTTCAAATAAAATCTCTCAACTTGAATGAAGAGCTTGAATTAAACTAATCTATGACCTTCTTAACACTCCTTGATTAGAAGCAAGGATTACCACTTCCTAAATTGTACTTCTTATCTAGCTTAAATGTCAGCTAAAAGAAAAAAGCAGAATAAAAGCTGATCAGTCTGTAAGAGTAAACCCAGGGATGTACACATTTTTCAGGATGCAAGCTGGAAGCAGAAACTATGACAGAATATTGACACTTTTTCTCCATCATCAGAAGCCAACAGCTAGGTGTGTACTCTGATGAAGCAGCCGTGTGCACTTAAACAAGGAATAGAACATGTCAAGAATGTGTGAAAACTTCAGCAGGAACAGTCTTTGTTCCTTGAACTGAAGTTGCAGAAATAAATGAGCCATTTTTTTTTTTGCTTAGGCTTCTTCCTCGGGGTTCTGTCTGTCTTAAATTAAAATCTGTCAGTTCATGGATTGATACAATATTTACAGAAGCACAAAGAAAACAGTGCCAGCATTCCTTGTGAAGGCCACCAGGGCCTCCGGGAAGGTGAACTCCCAGCACTGCATTGACCTCAGGTACATTGCAGAGTTACACAGGTGATCCCCACTCCCTAGGAAAAAGTCCAGTTTTGCATTTCTTATCAAGCAAATACTCTTTGAGCTTCTCTGAGAGTTACTTGTGGAAAGAAAAAAAAATACTGTTTGGATATTAGTTCTGTAAATTGAGATTAAAGCCACTGTCCATCACCAGAGTAAAACCTTCCACAATTTTGCTCCTTTTCTCTCATTACTAACTGAGCTAAGAAGGGGTCACTGAGCAGCTTATTTTGTGTGCATTGCTGACACTGACAATGGGTTTTTCTCCTCTCCTGTCTTCAGCATGCAAACCTGTTTCCACATTTATGATGGGAAAGATTCCAATCAGTCTGAATTAGGGAGCTCCAAATAATTCAATTCTTAGAAAATGAAAGGCAATTTGAATTGTGTCTCATAAAGAAGTTCAAACTCTTTCTCTTCTTCTTTTTTTTTTTTTTTTTGTAAAATTAAAAACCCCAAGCCCCTAACTGCCCAAAAGTAACCCCATTATCCTCTTCAAAGTGGCAATTACATGGAGAAAATTAATAAAGGCTCCTGCAAACTTAATGGATAGAGAGACTACATAACCAAAACCAGAATGGCGCTGTTAGATTTCATCTGCTACAAATTACCACCCAACTTTATGATATTATTGATGTGCTTTTACTATATCTACTTTAAATCACCACAAACCATTGCCTAACTCAGTTCTTCCGCTGGCCAGGGGTTCTTACAAGTCAACTTTGATTATTTGTTGTGTCTCCAGAAATCTTTTAATTTTGTATGAGTTGAAACTGACAGATCCATGTGGGCTCCACAAAATTCTCCATAAAAATCAATTCATGCAAAAGTGGTAAGGGACTTTTGAAAAGCTGATTTTTAAGTGCTTTAAATATGGTGCTTCATGAGTTCATACTGAAAAAGAAAACACCCCTTCATTCAAGTTTTGTTGGAAATAAGAAAAAAGCAACTGAGTTAAACTCTTGTAAATGTTCACTGACCACCAAAAAGCTGAAGTATTTCCATAAAAGTATTAAAATTCCTCAAAGTGAAACAACTAGTAGAAATATCTTTTTATACCCATCCTTTTGAGAATGGGAAGTCTGATCCAATACACTATAATTTGAATTCCAGCTGAACAGACGGCTACCATGGCTCTTAAGAATTTAATGGATGCTGAATTTCATCTACCAGGAAAACCTGTTAGATTTAATAATTTAATTTTCCAAGAAACAGTCCAGGGGATGACCATTAAACCAAAGAACCTCTAGTAAAGAGAACAATGAAAATTAATTAATTAGCCTCCTTATAGTGCTTTGATAGATGCATTGAACAAATCTGAGCTGATTTATCAGTCAGGTGCCTTTGTGTGGTAGATATTAGAATTATCTGTCATTAACCTTATGCTACTAATGAAGGTGCTTGGGTAGAAAAGTTAAATGGTCCCCAGGTCACATCTGAAGTTGGCATTACAACTCAGGAATTTACCTTCAGTCATTGGAAATAATTTCTTAAAAAACATAAAGGAATTAATGAGGTAAAGATCATGACCGGGAAAGGCACCATCATTTCTCTAACCTCAGTTTCAGAAGGCAGAAAAAAAATTGAGAAATGGCTGTGAAAAAACATTGCAAGGAAAAGAGTTACCCATCCAAGCCTGAACTGGTACCATCCAAATTCTGTTTTATTATATGATAATGATTTATCCCCAGAATCTGTCTGACAATTTGATTTATTTTGTATGATTTACATTATAGTTAAGTGACACCTCACTCTGTTTCCAACAAAACCCATAGACAAATCTAGTTGTCAGTGAATGTCTCGAAAATGACAATCCATCTTTGTTGTTATTAATGTTATGGTAAGAGGTAGGGAAGGGAAAATATCATATAATGAAAATGGCTTTTGAGAGAAGATTTAAATATTCTGCAATATGGACTATAAAAGAAACTTAACCTCCTTAAGGCTCAAGCTGACAAAATATATTTTTTAAAATGTATTGGCTATGCAGAGGAAATTCTGCCATTTGTATTCAACAAATATCAAGAAGTACAATTTTTCCTCCCTCAGGATGAAAAAATGCAGGTTTCACATAAAGAAATATTAAAACACGTATTATTTTTTTCCTGACCTTTTGACAGGCTGAACATTGAGCTTGGTAGGACATCCAAAAAATTCAGATTCAGATTTCAAAATTAATGATTAATACTACAGAATTTTCACAGCATTGAAGTGGCAGCGCCAAATTCCTCTACCACGAGCGAGTGCAACTCCACGCGTTTCAGCAGAGCTGTGTTTGCACATCTCAGCAAGCAGTTCTGGCCCCGTGCCTGGGAAAGCATCTCACATTTCACAGTCACTTGATTATGGCTCATCTTCAAACCACACTTTACTATTTGCAAGATACTTGACCCACAAAACCAGAGAAGTCCATCTGCTAAGGTTCCATTGTGCATCAGTAAGTAAAAATGATGAAACTATTTCAAGTGCAAAAATCTAGTATAAAAGGGACATAAATATATTCCAAATACGTATTTGCTTCTGCAGACTGATGAACTTGAAATTTGGGGTTAAAAATTTCACTTGCGCTAGAAATTTGTTTTTCAAGATGCTTTTTACCTGAATCTGAAATAGCTCTTACTACTAAAAGGGCAAGATGCACCTAAAGGAACCCATCTTGGAAAAAAGTAAGAATGCACCCACAAGTCAGTACCAGCTGTCACAGATATACAGGATTCAATTAAGAATCTGCTTTTAATAGTCTGAAACAGCCTAAATGGAATAAAAATATTAGGTATTATCCCTGAGACATCTATTGATACCAACATTGTTGTTTTTTGTGGAGTACAACTTTAACACATGTCAAAAATCATTAACCAATCTCCAGTTTGGTCTAAAATAAATATCTAATGTAATATTAGGTTTGTAAAACCAAGACTAAATAATTGAAACAGTGCATTATTTTTTGTTTCATAGAATCACAGAATGCCCTGGGGTTGGAAGGGACTTAAAATTCCATCCAGTCCCACCCCTGCCATGGGCTGGGACACCTTCCACTAGCCCAGGTTGCTCCAAACCATGTCCAGCCTGGTCTTGGATATTTCCAGGGATGGAGCAGCTTTTATGGGGGCAGCAGGGTCTCACCATGACCACAGTAAAGAATTTCTTCCTAAGAATAAACCTAAATTCCCCCTCTGACAGTTTAACAGCATTACAGCTCTTTCTTCTTCCCATTAAAGGTGTGGGTTTTTCTGGCAGGGAGTTTTTGGCTCTTTTTTTTTTTTTAACTACACCCCTAAAAGGTATTTTTCCTCCTTTTATGCCATTACCTCTTATAATATTTTTAAAATATCCACTTAGCTATTTTTAACTTTTTTTAATAATGCTATTAAACCTGTCATTGCAGCACTTTTCTGCAAATCTGTGGAGGATGTGAGTGCTATAACACTAACCCCACATATGTTCACTGCACATAAGCCTACAACTCCACTGCCACTATAATATAACTATGAACAAACATTGTGGAGGGGTTTTCCATTTGTTTGGGGTTTATTTCTCCTCTTTATACACCTACCAGCTATTTCTTTTTTTTCACTGCCACAGCTCCAGTCACAAGGAGGCAGCAATAAATCTTTGCATCTACACAGGGGCTGGGAGGGAAGGTTGCTGACAGCCCTGTGATCCTCTTGCAGGCAACAGCAATAAACCTGGATTCACCATTAAACCTCACTGGATTCACCATTAAACCTCACTGGATTCAGCATTAAACAGAAATTTCAGACCACCAAGACCTTCCTTTAGGCACCTACAAGTTAAGTATTTTAGCAAACACCTGATTTCCAGGGCAGAATGAGGTACCTTGACTCCCTGTTTGGTACACGGCAAGAATGAGATGCTGCAGAACATTTGAACACACATCTACTGTAAAAAGACACCCAGACACGTTTTTATCAGGGAAATATCCAGATTTAGTCAACATTAACCAAGGAATCCTTATTCATTGCCTTAGCTCAGGTTCTACAGAATTAGGATGAGTCCTGTTTTAACAGAAGACATTGAGATGTGTAGCTCAGTACCTGTCAGGTCAGTAGCTCCCTAATTGCATTTCCCTTTGCTAAACAGCAGATTGTGTGACAAGAAAATATGTTGCAAAGGGGGCTACAAAGCCTTCAAAACATTGCTAGTGCAGAAAAATGCCACACAATGTTATGGAGCAAATCACTGAGTTATATTTTTCTTTAAAAACACAAGCACTTTTCATAGTTCTTGACCTGCTGGAGGGCAAATCAAAATGAACATTATCATAATTTTATTAGATGCCCATTCCATGAGTATCCAAGGTTTCAATCATTATACTTTATACTCCTCATGGTAGAATAAAGCTATTTCAATGTCATCCCTGAAGACTTGTAATTATCACTGGTTGACTTTACAGTGTGTTTTTTCAGAAATAGAAGGTACTATATATATATATATATATATATATATATGAACTACAGACTTTTCAAGACCATATATGTTCTTCAGGCTGTGCCTTCTCTGTAGGTCCTTTTCCCAATTTCAGTTCAGACTGACAATTAAGTCTAGAGCAGTCCTTGGCCAGGACCAGATTGTGAAGCACTGATTTGACTTTTTACTTAATAGACATTCAGCTCAATCGTACTGTTAGTGAAGCTGAACTGAAATTTAATTCTTGCTGCTCCTGTCTTTTGACAAAGTGCTGCAAACACCATTTCTAACATGCTCAATTGCTTTAATGAACCACTAAAACACAGCACGTTCCTCTGCCCCTCATCCAAACATTTCCGGGGCCAACACCGGTGTAAAGTTGACCAAAACTCCTGAAATAAGACCTCTAACATTTCTCCCAGTCTGTAACTTTTCCTGCCTCTCCTGAAGGTGCCAGAGGAAACCTGGCTGTGTCAATAATGTCACTGTAACCCCTCTGGTTGTCCTGGATGGCTCGAGAGACCCTGGCACAGAGCCCAAGACATCCGTGCCTTTCATTTTGACCCATTGAAAAAAATTACCAACCTTATACGAAGAATTACAAGCCACAAAAGTTTAAATAGAATGATAGTTAGTTTGTCACAAGGTGAAAAGTAGAATTTTGGAGTTTTTAGAATGGGGGCTCAAAGTCCCAAGATAAAGGAATTTGGGTGTGTTTTGTCCTTCTGTCTTCTTCTTCTAGCCTCCATCTTCTAAGTGATGGTGGCACTTTTGGATTAGTTTAAAGTTTGAATCCACTGTCTAACATAAGTGATAGGTATCGAGAAATTATTGTAAATTATAAACATGTAGTTCTTAGTATAAAAAATAACACTGCCTCTGAAGGCAGTCAGAGTATCTCAACCCAACCTGCCAGACAAACCTCGGCAGGTCAGAGAAAAAAATATTATAGATAACAGAAAAATAAACAACCTTTAATGTAGCCATGACGTTTTCTGAAAAATCCCTTTGCTAGGATTTTTTTCTCCTGAGAAGCCTCAGAGGAAAAGGAAAACAATAATTATCTGCTGCGGAATGCAACAGGTGCAGCTTTGATTGGTCCATGTTGGTTGTTTCTAATTAATGGCCAATCACAGTCACTCTGAGAGCCACGAGCTTTTGTTATCATTCTTTTCTATTCCTTTCAAGCCTTCTGATGAAATATTTTCTTCTATTCTTTTAGTATAGTTTTAATATTATATATATATATCATAAAATAATAAATCAGCCTTCTGAAACATGGAATCAAGATTCTCGTCTCTGCGGGGAGAGGGAAGTGAACTTCTCCACATTTGAAAACCAAACCAAAAAAAATCCTAACTCCTTCTTCAGTTGCCAGGCTGGGAAGAAAACTCTCTGACACATCTCAAGGTGAGCCAAAGCCACAAAGACACCGAGCACTCACCTCCACCAGCTTGTTGGCGTGTTCACGGAAGACCTGAGCGTATTCCTTCACTTCCTTCTCGTTGCCGCTTTTGGCGGCCTCGATGAGAACCAGCAGAGGGACGTTGGTCTCCAGGAATGAGTCTGAGATGTGATCCATCACTGCCTTCCGGAGCTGGGACAAAGGACAGCACAGCAGTAAATAAATGACATTTATCAGCACACATTCCCACTATTCATAGTGAAGCACTGATGTGCTTCGTCTCACGGTGTTATGTGGGAATTTGGATTTTTTTTGCTTTCTTTTCTTCGATATTTGCAGCAAGCAAAATTAAAAACTTGAGGGCCCAGGCTCTGCAAAGCCCTCCTGGGATTTGTGCTGACATACAGCTAATCCTACTGGCCTGAATGGATCTGTACAGAATGATGGCGATAACTCATGTAAGACACAGCAAATTGATGAGAATTGAAAGCTCCACACTACTTGAAAAAACAGTTCAGCTCACCAAAAAGGCAAATATGGATTAAGGAGCTTAACTCCAAGCAACCATTAAAAAATATTAGCCTGAATATTTCTAAGCCTTCTCTAATTCCTCCAGTGAATAGTATTCCATGCAATAATTAATATTTTGTGTAGCAGATGCCTTGTGCTTTGTATTCCCATTTGAATAGCTCCAAGAAGTATAAACAGAAAACCTTTTTAGCATTTTCCAGGCAGATTAGAAAACATATTCCAATTTATTCTAAAGGAAGAAAGAAACACTTTACAAGTTACTGAAGATTTAACACCTGTTAGTCCATATAAACATCTATTAGAAGCAATATTACTGTAAGAATGATGTCACTAACTTCTTTTCCACCTTGCTAATGACCACTAATTAATGTCAAACTTCTCCAAAATTTGAAAGACAGCCAGAAAAATGACTGAAATCTTAAATAATTCTTCCTGGAAGCTTAATTGCTCAGCGGGATTGTGGCTCAGAAACATCTTGATTATGTTTTCTCCAGCTTTTGGGTTGTTAAGAATGAAAAACTGTGGACTCAAACAGAAGCTGGGAGCTATTCAGCCTGGAGGCTTGGGTGCCCATTAGTCTCCTTAAATCATGCATTTTTAGCTGGATGAAGCACCCAGAGAGGTAATTTTCTCTATTCTGAGCCCAGACAAGAAAGCTTTAGCTAGACAAGGTGCCATCAAAACACCCAATCACACCGAAAACTGGCCTATTGTCAGACATTGCAAATACACAATCCAAGATGCATTTGCTGTTTGATGACAGCAATTCTCAGCTCTATTTGAATAAGGAGAAAGCTAACTTTGAATATTTTTCTTTCATTCCCTGAGTGGTGCAGTAAAAACAAGCAAAGCAAAATAGCATATATGTGCTTGTAGGAGGCACTCATTTTATTTCCATCACAACTGAAGCAGTTAACGTATTAAGCAGTTCTCAATTCTCCTAAAAAATTAATTCTACTGAGATTCAACCTGGAAAGTTTGTTTTTTTTTCACTTTCACAATGATTAAAGGCACTCAGAATAGCAAACTCAGTAACACATACAAACAGGGGGAGGAAAGAAGACAAAAAGAAGAAAAGAATCATCTATCAGAGACCTGCCAACAGTTTGGAAGCTGGTGTGTGTTTGCTACCACCTATTACATTTCCATCTTGTACTCTTTATTTTTTCTCCCATCAATCTGCTGCTCTCCACTTGCTGACTCTTATTTTATTCTTACATTAAAAGCTCTTTCAGACCATGCTTTGGGTCTGTTTGCACAGCATCTCACACAATGGGACCCCAATCCATGAATAGTTTTCACAGGTATCATCTCAATATAAATAACAATATTGTTCCAAATACATCAAAACATCGCAAGAAAAAAGAAGAAAAGATGTTCTAAGATGCTGAGTGTCAGAGAATAGTGCAGCAGCACAGCACCCTGCATGCTATGGTTGATAGATTTCCAGTCAGTATTTATAAAAATATTTTAATTTAAGAATTCAGACACACGGTGGGATTCTTGGGGTTGCTGTGTGAAGGACAAGAAGAAGTTGGACTCTGTAATCCTTGTGGGTCCCTTCCAACTCAGGATATTCTGTGATTTCCTATTAAATCAGTAGTTTCACCTACAGCCAGCATTAAGGGAGAAATACTGCTAGAAAATGTGCATCATAAATTTGCATAAATCTCCTCTGCAGAGATCCATTTCCCAGGGCTTGCTGGCAAACTCCAGATCAGATGCCTGATTTGTGTACCCACAGTTAGACTTTGATGCCCATTGTATCAAAAAAGGCCAAATGGTAGCACTTCCAAAGGAACACACCAAGCTTTTAAAAATCCAAGGTGGCTTCCAGCTCATTCTCAGTGAAATGTCCCTAAAAAATTCCACTTGCTCAGGCTCAGGATGTGCCAGTGAAAACCACTGTCCGCTGCACTAAAAAAACTTTACTTTAAATGCTAAATGAGCACCAAACCTTTCCTATTTGTGTCCTGCCATGAGGAGGGATCTGTTCCAAAGCCTTGTATTTATTCAATGAACAAGAATTCAATTTTTAATCCAAGGTAATGTGCTGTTATGGATCAGGTTATAACAATATGCCCCATGGAATTGTAACAGCGGTCTCAGGATGTTCAAGTAAGCAGCTTATTTTCATCACTGTTAAATATCTTCAGCTTACAACCACATACCAGAAATCAATATAAAGGACAGCAAGAGCATCAGCTAACCAGCAATTTGGGGTTTACCATAGTAAATATACAGTAGAGCTCTTTCTGAATCAAAAGGAATGAATAAAAGGGATATCTGGTTTCTAATGGTAACTGTGTGTTGTACTCTGAGGTTCATAACTGCAGCAGCTGAAAAAAAAGAATCTGAATTCTGACTGTCACAGGTTTAATAAATACAAAATTAATACATTCTATTTTTCTTCTGCTGTGTTAATCATAGATGTCAGAAGAACATTTCTGGCCCCTCTTGTAAACAGGCACTATAATTTCTTCAGGAATTTGTTATCTGAGTTTTAGGACGTCCTTGCATTGAAGTTGAAAGGTAGAGTTAACAGGTTTTCTGTACGTAGGAGACCACAAATTTTGCCATCCTTCACCACAAGCTGTAAAGAAGGACTTGACAAAATCATTTGTTAAATGTGACAGCAGTATGAAGGCAAGACATTCATCCTAGAGCTCAAATGGATACATGACAAGGTAATATTAATGGCACAAGACAAGACATTTAGAAGTACTGGCTCACCACTGCCAGTCCATTTGATCCAATTAGGGCTATTCATCAAGGCAAATAACTGCTGGGAAAGCAGGGCTGGGTGTTCCTGTGCACACTGCAACAAAGTGCAGCCTCAGGGATGCCTTGTGCACCCAGAGACTTCAGCTTCACCCAGGCAGTGTCAGCTCAGAAGGGAACGGGAGAAGCTGTGACTTGAATCTGAAAGCAGCAAAAGCCTGTCATGTTTTATTCCAAAAGCAGCACCAGGGCTTTGCTCATGCACCTGTATTAACAAATGCCTCTGCAATGCCTTAATTTATGCTGAGTTCTGATGTAAATATTGTGACACACACTATTACTTGTAAGACAACGCTTTAGGTTTTTTCCCCCCACAGGATTTTTAATTTAGAGATTAATTCAAAGCACAAATTCCACCACGTGAAACTTCATTTATTAGAGGAGGAAGCATGTTAAATTAAGGTCTTGCTTAATTCATTTTGTCAGAGAGAAAATTTTATTGATGCACATAAAGCTAACAGATAAATAAATTTGCCACATCAACAAAAAGTATAGAAGGAAAACATCAAGACCTGGAAATATTTCTGAAAGCATGAATGGTGCACAGGCAGATTTTATGCCTTTCCAGTTCAGTCAATTCCATCAGTTTATGGTGCACAGTCAAGTTGCTGTTTTTGATAGCATCATGCTCTACTGTTCTAAGCACTGTTTAGGGCACTTTTATCATTGTCAGTTCACAGCCATAATCGAGCTCAAAGAGGTTAAATGCCCACCAAAACGATGTTTTCCATGGCTATATAACAATTTTAGAACCAAAATGTCTCAGTGCTGCTTACAGTCTAGCAGAGAATTAAATGTCTAATCCTGCCACAGGAAGGTAAAGCCACAGCAGGAGATTAATGACTCCAACAGATTGTTAAACTTTATAAAGCCTGGCAGTGCAGAGCTGCCTGTAACAAAAGTTTACCAAGGAGCACCTTATTCACCATTTTCCATTTAATGGGTGTTGCAACCCAGCTCCAGTTTGCACCTGCAGAGAGCTCCCCAACAGGCATTAATTCAGTAGAAAGGGATGAAAATAAAGCCTTCTCCACTGCAGCTAAGGTGTGTCACCTCCAATATGCTGTGAAATTGAGTTCTGGAGAATAAGGCAGTGACCATTAGAGGCTGCTGCAGCTTGGTGCTAAAGAGAAAAGTCTCAGTCAGTTCTGCAGAGTGTGTCACAAAGGATGTGACCAAAGAACGGTAACTTGGGGGATGGGGACAGCAACACCACCAGTTCTGTCTTGGCAGATTAAACAGCAAAAAGGCTGATATTTAGAACATGTATCACACTTGGATACTCAAACTACAGATCTATGGAATATATTAAAATTAAGATTTGAGCCAGAGATAAATCAGGAAGAAACACTGCTATAAAGACAGGTAATTCTTACTAGAATGATGAAATGGCCTGGATCTCAAAGCCCATCCAGTTCCAACCTCTCTGCCATGGGCAGGGACAACTTCCACTGTTCCAGGTTGCTCCAAGCCCTGTCCAGCCTGGCCTTGGGTATTCCAGGGATCCAGGGGCAGCCACAGCTGCTCTGGGCACCCTGTGCCAGGGCCTCACCACCCTCACAGGAAACAATTTTTTCCTAAAATCTAATCTTAACCTGCTCTCTTTTAGTTTGAACTTCTCAATATATTTTCCATGTGTGAGCTTTCCTCCCTCTGCAGACAAGCAGCCATAATCAGGAAAAGATTTGGGGTGAATTTGCAAACAGAAAGAAAGTTGAAGTGACAATTTTTGACCAATAATTTGGAAGAGTATAAGAAGCACACACAAAGAACATTCCTCCTAGGCATGGGCCACTACAAAGGATTCCTCAAAATGGTTCATGGCCCAAAGCATGGAAGGACCCAGTTACCAAGTGCTAAGGTAATTAATCCCCATTTATTTAAATTTGTTTGTTTGCTGGGGTTTTTTTTGAGAGCCTAAGGTGGGTGGTTTATCAATTTTCATGACAGAAAAATTTTATACTGCCTTTTCAAAAAAATATTTTTCAGCAAGGGCAAGCCTCAGGCTTGCTAGCAATATTAGTGCAGTTACATAAAAGTAGAGAAAAAAAATATATATTTGGGGGAATGATAACCACATACCCCCAAACCTGTGAGGATTATCAGGGTATGAACTCTGTCTTTCATGTCTGGATAGAACAACAAAGACCCAACTCTAATGGCAGCGCTGGCATTCCATTAAATATTTATTATTTCTAAATATAAAGAATTATACAGGGGATTAACAGGTAGAGGACAGGGCAGAGGTTCCCATCAAAAATGTGGGAAAATCAGAGATACAGGTAGGAACTGAGCAGACGGTGAAAAGCATTAGGGAAGTCAAAATAACCCAGAAGTGAAAAGACAGTGATTAACTTTTGCATTCTCCGTGACCTGAGAGGGGAGAATTGTGATAAAGTGAATGTGGGAGGATGAAATTGCAGAACAGGAAATTGCATGTAGGAACAAAGAAGGGGGGAAAAAAACCCTATAGGTTATGCCAGAAAAGAAAAAAGGGATAAGACTTTGAAAAATAACCTTGTGAAAACTGAAGAGGACTGAAAAGTATCGAAAACATCACCAAAACTGCAAATCTAAAGGGTCTGATGTAAAAGAGATGGGACAAAGAAGAGGGTAATGAGGATGAATAGAGATAATGGATTAAAAATGCAAAGATTAAAGTAAAAACCACAATCTATTGTGTAGTTTCATTTACAAATCTCAGGCCCTGTTGAAATGATACTTAAATGAAGTTGAGCTTTGGAGCTTTATGGGTTTTTTTAATCAAATACATTATATAAATAAATAAAATGGGGGAAAAACTGGTTTGGGGAGATTAAACAGCTATTTGGTCAAGATGAGGAAATTTTCTAGGATGACTCTTAATGAAGTTATGCTCACTGTGAGCAGTCAGATCCAGTAAGCCTTACAGGTTTAGTACAATAAATGTCACACGTGTCACACTTGCAGTGCCACCTAACCCAGCTGGCACAGGAAATATTGTCTTCGGCTTCTCCAAGACCTGGACACTGAGCCCAGTGGAAGCTGTGGCAGCTCTTGGGTAGACCTGTCTGTGGAAGTGCCAGACAATGGCTGAAACAAGATTAAAAATTGATTGTGTGCTGCAAAAATGGATTTCTCATCATCCTGTCCAAGAGTCACTCAAAGTCACCAGTGGATCCTGCCCCATGGACAGAGATGATTGATATCTGATACTATCAATTATCACCCATGCCTTTCAAAAAGCCCTTCCAGCAGTGAGATCAGTCTGGGGTTTGTTCTTGGTTGGTTTTTTTTGTCTTTTTTATCATTTCACTTATCCTTTGTTTTCTTCTCCTTTGCAGTAATTTTTACACAGTAAGAATTGCAAACAAACCTTTTGTATCTGGCTGCTTAATTACAAGTAGAACATAACAGTAAAGATATTTCATAACACTTAGTGAACAAAATTAATGTCAATTAAGAAACAAATGCAATATTGAAATACCACTTGGCAATTAAACTCCATGTACTTTGCCACTACTCCTAAGCCATTAGGAAGATGGAATTAGAGAAGTCTTTGGAAAAGAATTATGTTTTCCTCCATGTTTACAGCGCTCCCTACCTCATGCTACTGCACCAACATTTGCAGCTATTGTTATGAACCCAAACTTCTGTAAGTGCCTTTAGCTGATGTGACTACAGGTCATTCTTGAGATGATACTACAGAACAGTGAAAGCTTCTTCGTGTAAAACTATTATCAACAGAAGTCACTTGAAATACATTTCTGTTTTTTTTTTTTTCTTTTTTTTTGGTCTAGTTTGTGGATATTTTTATTTATAATGTAGCAACATTACACACTTCCATTGAGCTCCTCCCACGTTTACAGTGGGTTTTTATCAAAAAGTATTTAAAAAACTCCACACTCATTCCTCTGCAGTGATTACAGAGGCAGGCATCTTCTAAACACAAAGATTTGTTGGAATATCTGAGGTTTTATGAGGGCTCAGTATTTGAGGAATAATACACAAATTATGTCCAGTAATCTCTTCCAATGCAATAGAGCTGTCACTGAGTTCTGCCTCCTAATTCTTCTCCAGGCTCTTTGAAAGGCCAACCCTCTGCTCACTTAAAGTGACTTCAGTTAAAAAAAAAAAAAAAAAATCAATCAAGTCCCTATTTCAAAAAGCAAAAGCACCCATGGTTACTACATTGAAGCTTTTGCATGAAAAAAAAATAATCCATCATGAATATTATGGTGCAGCTCAAAATTTCCTTTGTTTGATGAAACTGTTACACACTGCAGCCTTACCCAAAACCACCAGATATGGGCATGGTTTCCTGAAATATGGCACCATATGTGCATCAGTAAACATTATGTGTAGAGTAAATTAAACCAAGCCTTATAATTAGGCAGTAAGGAAATTACTGCAGACCTGAAAGAGTAAATCAGCAGTATTAAAGCACTCTCCATTTCCTCTGCAGCACTTCAGAGCACCATAAAAACCTCAATGTCACAGTGATAAACACCTAGAAGTGCATTTTGAGGGAGACAAAGACACCAACATCCTTATTAATTGTAATTCAAATAACAGGGCATTTTCCTTAATTCTTTAGATCTTAATTCTTTCCTTAATTCTTTAGTTTGAAAATTTTACTAAAAGTCGTTTCCTGAAGTACATACATCACTTTTTTCTTTGAAATGGGAGCAGACAAAAAGTGGAAGCATTGATCAGCATGCCAGGGGCTCCCAGCTCTTTCAGACCACGTTGGTGACATTCAGAGTGTCCCTAATCCTGGGCCATAAATTCAGTGGAAGCTGCAGGAGCAGAGGACTTGGGGCATTGCTGCCTCTGCCTTCTAAGCCAGCATCACACCAGATCCAGCCTAACACCTTTGTACCTAGAAAACAACTACAAATCTAGAAAAGGACTACAAACAATGCAGTGCATCGCTGTTAAAAGAATACAAGGCATAAACATGTAGTCCTGGCACAGAAATAAATCTGTATGAGCATTTAATACAGATTTGGGAAGCCAGCTTCCACATTTCCATATTCAAGAGCACTGGAGTCACTGCAGGTGAAAATCAAACCTGTTGAGCAACAAGGGAAAGGTGCTGGGTTTCTCACAAGCAAGAGCTGATGCCACAGGTGGCCTTAAGTTCAAAGAGGTTTAGATTAATTTGTGGCTGGCTCCCTTTAAAAAATGCCAGCATTTTGTCCAGATGCATTTTCATGCAACAGAATGGGGCAATCTCAGCACTAACACTGCACTTCCCCTTGGAAAAGCCAAAAACTCCTCCTTGGTAATACAGCACAGACTCCTGTGGATCATCTGGTTAAGGGTGACCTTGCTTCAACCCTGCCTTTGCAAAATAAATCTTAATAAACATTCCTGCCAGACTAAATTCTGAAGTTACAGCCTCCTTGGATATTCTGCTGCTACTTCACACTTGCATGAAATTCTGCATTTTCAGAGCACTGCAGCAACTCTTACAAACTCTCAGTGTTATGTGAGCTAGGGAAGGTCTGTGACTGTTTCATTCTCTGTTTTCTTCCCTTATTCAAATTATACAGATATTGATTTTTTTTTTTTTTTTAAAGCCCCCTTCAGGATTTATAACTTTACCCAATGTCCTTTTGTTTGCAACAAAGGGCACATCGGAGAAGGAGAACAGAGTTCCCCAGCCCCCAGAAATGCAGAGTGCTGCAATATTGACTGGCTCTGTGGACAGCTGGAAAGCCAAAGCACTCCTCACACAAACCCACATTTTGGGTGCCTCAATATGAAATCAGATTGTTCATGGCTCCCTATGCATAAAGAGCTTTTACAGACACATCCTGGAATCCCCAAATCACCCTCCAGAGATGAAATCTCCAGTGACTGTCAGGGAGGCTGAGGGAAAACCACTTCTCTGTATCTCCAGCTGATTTCTATAACTGACATCAGCTGGTGTGAATGTTCAGGGTTCTCTCTTTCCTCTTCCCCCTGGCCCCTCAAGTACGAGTTTTTTTATTTATTTGGGTGTGCTCTTCATTGTCTTTGGGAAGCTGAAAGAAGTTTGTTGTATTTGTAATAAATTGTTGTATTTGTGTATGTAAGTTGTAAACTTAATGTATATTAAGTTTGATTAGAATTGGGTTCCCGTTTTCCACTAAAGTTTGGGTGTTTTTTTTCTTTTTGAGCCATTATGCTTCCCTTGGGCTTGTATCTTAATATTCAGATGTGAACCTCCTAATGCTGGTACAACACAGAATACCTCAAGTGAGGCAGCTCCACCTTCAGAAGAAACTTTATTTTCGGAGCTTCAGATCATTCTTCTAAAACCGGACAGGAAGTCTTGCTTATCCTCACAGTCAGTTAATCATGATTTAGAGCACCAAGATTTAATTTCTAGGTGCTGCTGGCCCTTCCTACAGCGTTTGAAGTCATCTGGTCTGGGTGTGAGACAGCTTTGCTGCAATAACAGGATGATAAGATTTCCTCTTTTCTGCCTTTTCCTCAAAGCATTTACATTCTATAAAGAGACAAACTATGTATATCTTTGAGTAGAGAGATTTAATCCACAGACTGAAAACTTATATAAGTGTCTATCTATAATATAATTGACATTGTATGGGTTAGCTGTGATAAAATCTGTTCCAACAGAACGCATTCTTTCAGTTTTAGGTGTCCCATCAGTGTAATTCCATGAGTTAATATTCATGCTTTTTATACCGAGAGTCCTCCTGGAGTCTACACCAATTTTTGGCAGGCTTCAAAGTGCTAAACTTTTTTTTTTTTACCCTAAATAGCATTCATAAGCAGTGATACAAGTTAATCTACGTGGAAGTGAGTAACAGAAAGAGCAAACTGAGACGCTGCTGCTCAAGGAACAAAGATGATAAATAAGCCTAAGAACATGCTGAAGCCTGGGATCTAGTTCAAACTGGAGTAACCCATATTAAATAAAAGACAGAAAATTGCAGGTCCTTTCAGAGGCCTATGAAGTTGATAAAAGCTGAGTATAATCAAGATGTTGTCCCCAAGGTCTTTGTTTTACCAAATTTGCACAAATAAATTACAGGAGGTATTTGTCTCATCAAACTTTAGGTTTTTGCAAGGTTGACCTGCAGCTTAATACAGCTACTGAAACAGTATTATCTAATTAAGAGTATTTAGTGATCATTGTGGGTGCCTTCAAACTCAGGATATTCTGTGACTAAAAGGTAATATAATAATTGTAGATTGAAGGGAGGAATGTAAGAGAATATGGCTGATAACAGGCTGATGAAAATCATGCCCAGAGTCCACCAAGTGTCTTACAAAGGAATTTGCCAGAGCCCATCTTAGCACAGGGGAATGTAAATGACTGATCAAATATAGATAAGGGTCATGTGAAGGGATGTACTTACTGCATTATACATAAAGAATTCATTAGAGGTGTAAAAAGGGCAAATATGACCTGGATTTTATTTTTTTTTTAACTTTGGCTTCTGCAGAGTGTGTGCCTGGTAGAAAGACAGCACAGCATGGTCACTATTAATATTAATTCATGCTTAAATGGCCAAAACTGATCCTGAGTACCCCAAAGTACACTGATAGTGGCTGTTGGAAAAAACAACACAGAAAAGAAGCAATCAAAATCCTAACCCATCAGAAAGAGAGAAAACTCACCTAAACCAAATCAGAAATCTTGGAAAAACTTCTCTTACAGCTATCAGCCTACCAAGGAGTTCTCATTAAATCAGCAGTAACAAGGGCAAACCCCAGATTCACCCAAAATCTTTGTGGGAAATCATATGGAAAAACAAGCTCTGTGCCACTGTGGAAATCACATCAGGGGTTTATTTATGAATAGTAACCTGCCATGGTTATACAATACCAATGTCAGTGCAGTAGCAGATAGCAGAGGAGAGCAGAACCAAACTCTGGGCTTTACATTCTGGACTGGTGCTCTGATGGAATGATGCTCATCACAGAAAATCTGCCTTTTTTAATTTTTCAACCACATATTAATCAGTTGGCCAATTTTAAATTTACCTAACAGACAGAAAATGTCTTTAAGATGATGAATAGCTGGAGTTTGATGGAAAATTGTCTGGGTAGGAGAAGAGTGATCCAAATCAGTGTCCTGTGGAGGGAAATTTGTTTTGTGAAGTCAGAAGCTGGCTGGCTGTGCAAACCCAGGGCACACAGGGAATATTCCTCTGTCTGCTCTGGGGTGCCCTGACCCCCAGGGCAGCATTGACTTCCACCCTCATTCATGGAGAAAGTTTCCCAGACTTCAAGACAGACCAGAGTCCACAAAAGTGTGAAATAGATTATAGAGAGTAGTGTAGGTGTATCACTGGGTGAGAAATTGAGGTTTTGGGATTTTTAGTGTGTTGTGGATGGCAGCAAGATGGAGGGCACAGGGTGATGCCCTGGGTTTCTCCTTCATGCTGCTTCTTGGGTTTGAGTGGCATTTTGTAATTGGGCAGAAAAGTCCCCATTGTGGTCTCCTTGGGATCAGTTATTGGGTTAAAAGGGAAAATAATCCAGGTGTCAGTTCTTAATTGGATAGTTTAGTCTTAAAAGCCCTTGTAACAAGAGATTGTTGGCCATTTTGTGCCTTCTGATGAAAGGCTGGAGAACTCACAGCACTGAGACTGTTTTACTGATAAGAAATAATAAACACCTGAGTCCCAACATGAATTACAGTCTCAAGCACCTTCAATCCAGACTCAGAAAAACCCACAGCTGGTACCCCCAGAGCTGGCCACAGCACCCACACAGTACCAGCTCAAAAGGGGACACAAGCAGCCCCAAACTCTCTGCATTTCACCTGGAGTCACAAACCAACCTCAGATGATGAGGAATGAGCAGGGAGAATGATGGGGGTGAGAAAATGAGAGGAAAAATGAGAATCAAGGACCTGAGATTATTGCTGTAGAAAGCCCTAAACAGGGACAGTACAATGCCAGAGAAAGCAGAATTTCATTAATTCAGGTGTTCACAATTTTGGTTTTCAGTCCTGTGTCTACACAGCATGGATTCCTCAGAGGTTTGTAGGATGCTGTCTGGAAAAGACAATCTGAGAAGAGTACATTTGGATAAAAAGAAGTGCTAAAGTGGAAAATTTTGCCTCAGACAGTGGTGTGAAGAATTCTTTCTTCCATATTCAAAATCACTATTTTAGCTACTACCTGTATGTAGCTACTAAAAGAATGTTGGTATTTCTCTGCTTTTTGTGCCCCTGTCCAAAACCTTGAACTGCATTTTACCCAACAACACACAAAGGCCACAAAACTAAATTCAGGTGGCAAAAAAAATTATATTTTTAATACTGCACACAGAAACTTAGATATCTAAAAGTAAGATTAATTTCTGTTAGATTAATTTCTGTTAGACATCCATCCCATTAAAGTGAAAGCTCAGGATGTCAGTCTAAATGTTCAAAAGTATTTATCAAAATGCAACTGGTAATGCAGATATATCAGGACTTTCTACTGCACAGTTCCTATTAATATATATGTTTTAATGAAGTTTTGTTGCTTAAAATTGCATGGAGAAGCAGAAATCCAAGATTAAACAAATACATTACTTTTTATTTTTTAAGTTTTTCTACTTTCAGATGAAATATGAAAATTTAAAACCTATCAAAATTCTTTGAAACAAAGGAAAATCTCCTTGGCTATTGTAAAAATGAGAGTTTAATTTTTAATATTTATTTATATGCATATATTTGTATTTGCAATGCTAGGCTAAAAATAAATTAATAATTTTCAAAATGAAAACTGGAAAATACTGGAAAAAATCCATGCTGGACTTTTCAAAGCTCTCAGGCTTCTTTAAAAAAATAAATTAAATTTCTAGATAATTTATGGCCTTTTCCAGTTTTTGAGAAAAATGATAATTTTCTGTGGAGAATTTATTTCATGCAGTATTTGTAAGCAGCTTTAGTAATAATATAAACCTCAGTCTGTAGGAGTTGGATGAATCCTCCTTAACAGCTGTATGGGAGTATAATTTCCAGTATAAACTGAGAATTGGTGGTGAAAAGAAATCTTATTTCTGTCCAATTCCTTCCACTTGGAGACACAGGAAACCTTGAATGGGCAAAAATGGAATTATCCAGGCTGTAATGGCAGCACAGATGGGTGGTACTTAAGGCAAAACAAATTATTTTGGTTTTTCCACCTTGAGTCCTGAGCTGTGCCCCCAGGGCTGTCACCAAACCCTCTGGTGAGTCCTTCCTGCCTCTCTCTGTCACCCCAGAGCTGCAAGGTTTGAATTTCAGGTGTGCCTGCTGCTTTGGGGTTACCTGTGGCATTTGAACTCTTGGGTTGGTGTTTATGGAGGAAAAACTAACAAAAGGATTGGAAAAAAGAATTGGAATTCCAAAAGGATTCTAAAAGAACTGGAATCAACCAGCACCTGCTGCTGGCCTGGCTTGCTGTACCACCTGCCTTTGTTACCTTTTGGGTTTTGTCTTTTTTCTTTTTTAACTACAGGCTTGCATACCAGTGGGAAAAAGAGATCCCCAATCTTGCCAACTGGCACAACTTCTTATCAGATCCAGTTTTTTCTCCAGCTTGTTCAAAATGAAAGGCTGATTCAGCCTGGGGAAGGGAAGGCTCCAGATCTTCCGGCACCTTTTAGTGACTAAAGGTGCTACACAAGAGCTGGACTTGTGGAAAGGGCATGGAGTGACAGGACTTTGACATTTGTAAATGGCTTTACACTCCCAGAGTGCACTGTTACAGAATCACAGAAATTTTAGAGTTGGAAGGGAGCTCTGGAGATCCTCCAGTCCAACCCCTGTCACGGCAGTGTCACCTGGAGCAGGTGACACAGGAATGTGTCCAGGTGGGTTTGGATGTCTCCAGAGAGGGAGACTCCAGGGCCTCCCTGAGCAGCTGTTTCAGTGCTCTGCCACCCTCAACATAAAGAAATTCTTCCTCATGCTGAGGTGAAGCTTCTTGTTGTTTAGTTTATGGCCATGAGTCCTTGTCCTGTCATTGGGCACCACTGGAAAGAGTCTGGCACCCCACTGTGGCCCCCTGCCTTGCAAATATTTATATGGACTGATGAGATCCCTCTTATTCTCTTTTCCAGACTAAAAAATCCCAAATTCTAGAGTATCTCCTCATAAGGGGGATGCTCCAGACCCTTCATCGTCTTTGTGGCCTCTGCTGACCTTCTCCAGTAGCTCCTTGTTTAAATTGCACTGAGGAGCCTGGGTTAGATTTTAGGAAGAAATTCCATCCCGAGGGGATGGGCAGGCCCTGGCACAGGGTGCCCAGAGCAGCTGTGGCTGCCCCTGGATCCCTGAAGTGACCAAGGCCAGGCTGGATGGGGCTTGGAGCAACCTGGGACAGTGGGAGGTGTCCCTGCTGGATAGGGATGGGTTTTAGGGTCCCTTCCAACCCAAACCATGCTGAGATTTCATGAAAATCCAGTAAGGAATGGCAGCAGGAAGCCATGGGCTGGTGAGGTGTGTCTGCTTCCAAGAACCTGCTCAGTCTGACTCAGCTTGGTGTTCTTACTGGCAGTTTATAGTAAGACATATAATTAAATCTCTATAATAGTTTCCCAATTCCCAGGAGAGTTTAAATGATAAGTTTAAAAGATGTAATTCCATCAGAATAAGAAATATTGAAGTGACTGTGAATTGTGAGATAGAATTTTAGCACTGTGTGTTCCATCCACAATCATTACCCATGTCTGCATGTTATGCAGATAATGAAATCAAATCTCCCAAATAAAGAGCTAAGTGACCTGGGGAGAAAATGAAAAATCAGTCTTAGATGGGTGAATACTGAAGACTTGCAAGGAAGCCTGACTACGAACTGGGGAAAACAAAATTCTATTTATCTATATTTGTATTTTTCATCATCAAAACACCTCTTGTAGGTTATTTTCTGAAAAATCCTTTCCTTAGGATTTTTTCTCCTGAGAAGCTGAGAGGCCTCAGGAACAAAATGTAAACAATGATTATCTGCTGCTGTGGAATGCAACAGGTGCATCTGGGATTGGTCTCATGTGGTTGTTTCTAATTAATGGCCAATCACAGTCAGCTGGCTCGGACTCTCTGTGCAAGACAAGCTTTTGTTATCATTCCTTCTTTTTCTATTCTTAGCTATCCTTCTCATGGAATTTTTACTTCTATTCTTTTAGTACTGTTTTAATATAATATATATCATAAAAAAATAAATCAAGCCTTCTGAAACATGGAGTCAGATCCTCGGCTCTTCCCTCATCCTAACCCTGTGAACATGGTCACAGGTTATCTAGTTTTATGGGTTAACTTTAAACATCCAAAGTCTGAAAAGCAAGCTTTAAAAGGGATTCATTAAGACAAAAGGCATGATGATATTCAAAGTTGGTTGTCTCTGCAATGACTTTGCCCAGAATAGAAAGACTGAAGCAGTGGGACACTGTAATCTCCACTGCAGCTCATTTCCTCTGCATCTTCAGGCCTCCCTCCCCAGCCATCAAACCCAGCCCTCAGTGACACCCTCACATCCTGGAATTTAGCAGGGAAGCACAGGCAGGTCTGGGCAGCCACACTCAGGTACTCTGCTGATTATATTCATGTGATGAAGCAGAGCATTGATCATGATTTACAGTCAGGATGCACATTGTTGAAAGCAGGCTCTATCTTCCTCTATGTTTGTGCAAAAGCCAGCACAATTATGATTTAATCTTGATTAGTTTACTAGCAACTGCCACAATTTAATAAACATTATACCTACGTGATTAACTTCCATAAATATCAGAAACTGCACTAAAAGCTTCATCTCCCAGCAGGAAAATACAATATCTGTGCTTCATGTTACCCACATCTAGAATTCCAACCTCTCTGAGGCTGAACATTCCAGGAGGGTGAACACACATGAGAAGCTTATTAAGACAGGTGCCATTTTTATATCACGTTTCAGAGTAAATTTGGCTTTAGGGATGAGTAATTCAGGCAACTGCTGAGAGCCTCACACAGAACTCACTCATGTGTTAGTCTGCTACTTCCTTGAAGCAGTGAGAACAGAGGTGGGAGGCAACACATGGTCCCAGCTCCACTGCAGAGCTGAGGATCCCACAAATCTGGGGGTCAGAACAGCAGAGATCTCTCTTCTGTCATTAGCTGAGCAGCAGATGTGATGCCAGGCTTTATATAGGAGACTCAGTGATTCATATTGTCTCTAGGTCCACTGCAATGGGTTTATTTGGCAAAATAAGCTCTGAGAAGATGATCTTCAAACGCGTCTGCTAAAGGTTAGGAAGGAAGAGCTGAAGTGAGCTGAGTTTCAGCACTGATTTCAAAATGCCTACAGGGGCCACTCTCTCCAAAATTATCGTGCTGTAAATAGGTACCTGAAGATGCATTTAAATCTTTACTTGGTTTGGCAGTTTTCTGGATTTGGGATCATTTTCAATGAGGCCAGGTAGAATTTTCATCATCATCATTATTATTATTATTAAATTTTTACAAAAAATGTAGAACTGGCATCATCTCAAAAGGAGAAAAAAGACCTAAAAAGAGACAATCTGTCCTGCCTTAACTTGCAGGTATATAGAGAAACCTCTCCCTTTTGGTTGCCAATCTCCTTTCACTTCTTTTCCATCTCAAGCTTTTTGAATTAACCTTTCTTTCTTATCACAAAACACAATGATAAATGTAAGAGAAAAAAGCCAAAATGTATGGTTTAAACTAAGTTTTGCAGTTATTCATAAAATCATAGGATGGTTTGGGCTAGAAGGGGCATTTAAAGGTCACCTGGTTTATTTCCCTGAGCCATGGGCAGGGCCACCCTCAATGAGACCAGGCTGCTCAGACCCATCCAATCTGGCCTTGAGTGTTTACAGGGATGGGACATCCACCTCTCTGGCAAAATTGTTATTTATTATGACTTTCTGTATCTTTATTTAATGCAGAACCTTGGAAGTTCTCTTTGAATATATTTTACTCTTACAATTTTTCATATTCTGCTCATCTTTCCTGTTACTCCAGTGAGAGTATTCAAATAAAACACAAATAAGCACATATGCCAGTGTTTTTTATGACTGGGATTTTGAGCTGCCAAGGCAGGGAAGGTCTGGACAATCTGCCTCCCCTCCCACATGGAAAGACCATTGGGGGTTGCACTTGGAATGCATTTCCTTCTCCCTTTTTTTTTTGTCACAGGAAATGTTGCTACTTTCCTTAATGTCATGTGCAATGTAGAGCCATATCTAAATGAGGACACCAATTCTTCACACCTCCTAATGTGGAGAAACCAGCCTGAGGTTGGAAAACAATGATTTCCTTGGAAAAATCAGGAAATGTTATCAAAAGCAGGGCTCACCTGTCTCCGAAGGTCTCGTGTTTTCTTGGTCATCTTGTCAATGGCAATGTTGAGTGGGTCTCCCTTCTCCTTCCTTCCAGTCTGTTAAAAACACAAAATTTTAGAGTTAGAGAAAAATCCTCCAGGCAATATAAACTTAAAAAATAATGATAAGGATTCATCAAAGGAAATTATTGCAGCTGTTTTGTTTGCTACCATCAAGTTGTTATTTCCAAAGAAATGTTTTTAACATGTTTATGTGCAGGAGGCACAGAAGATGATTTTAGAACAATCCTAAAGTGATAAGAACAAAGATTAAGGTGACTCACCAGAGAGTTCAGAACTTTTCCACCAATAAATTATGTGCATATATTATAGCTAATACTCAAAAAAATCTGGCAAGACCTTTCACTATAAAATGAATATTAAGAGTTTCTAATCTCCATCCTGCCAAGCACTGGGAATGTTAAACATGATAATAAGCAGCAACACAGCTTGAGGACAGAAGGAAAATGGTCCCTACGCCTGTAACAGGAATCATATTGGCAGACATTAGGTTCAGTGTAAAGAAGAATTCCACTTAAAACACTTTCCTGCAGGAAGTCTCAAAGCAAAACTCCTCGCCAAGATTAAAAAGGGGGAAAAAAGCCTTTTGTGTCTCATAAGCAATGGGGGAAAAATATGGTTTGCAGGTTCAATGGCACAAAAAGCATTAAGTGACTTTGTTAGCTGTATTACCTTTCTCTTAAGAGAAAACTACTTCTCTAAAGATTTGTCACATCTTTTGCACATTGAACTCTGTTTGAAAGCTTTTCATCAAGAATCAAAATGATCTTCCATTCTTTCTGGCAGTACTCTTTCCTTCCCAAGGCTGTTTTCAAATGCTTCTATTTAGAATTGTTCCTTGCATATGATTAAGAGCGATTTTCTCCCTCCAGCTGAGCCTAATAGCACACGTTTCTGGGAGCTATTGAGAAGTCACTTTTGGGGTGGGATGGGGATTAAAGACAACCTTTCAATGGTACCCTCTCACACGTACAGCACAGTTATCAGCCCTCTCTGTTCCAGTCTTTGCTTTAGGCATTCAATCCAGGGAACGCCTGCTTCTGTTACTGCCTGTAATTCTAATTATGACACGAGGCCAAAGCTTTTATGAGCATTTAAAAATCTGTAAAAGCCATCCCCTTCCTTTTATTTAGAAATTCAAACATAACAATATCAAGTGCCACCAGAATTTAATACAAAACATAAATTTACCTCTTAGCTTTCTAAAAAGGATCCATTACAAATTCTGGAGTTATTCACACAAATTGACACCAGAAAACAGGGAGAGAAAGCATTTGCTATCACATCTGTGTCACCCACTGATATTTTTATCTCACTTTTCTTGTGTTCATCCTTTGACTGAGTTCTTCTGGTCCCCAGCTGAAGAACCTCATCTCTTTAGCCTGAGCAATGCCAGCACAGGCTTTTGGCTTTAGATGTCCCAAATTCAGTCCCTGGTATTTTGTTCAAGACAGCAGGTGTCATATCTGCACACAATCGAGCCTGTTTTTCAAGCTGAAGTTTCACAATAAAGCTGAGGCACAAAAGTTTGGTTCAGGAAGCCTCTCCTGATGCTGGAATGGCAGAGCAGGGACTGCCAGATGAGCCAGCCTCAGCCAGGTTCTGGTTTGTTAGAATACAGAGATACAGGCTAAGAAAACTTAGAAAAAAAAGAGAATTACCCCAGCTGTGTGCTGTGCAGCTGCTGAACCAAGCTTCCTTGGTGACATTCATGTTCTGGGATGCTCTATTTTCCCAGTCAAACAATTCAATTTATCTAATATTCTTTAAATTCTTCTCATTGTTTAAGCTTTAATGGACTGGCTTAGAAGGATCCATAACCACAGAAGACATGTTAAGACTTTTTTTTTTTTAGGGCAAAGATAACCTTTGTTTGGCACTTTTTCTTACCTTATTTTAAATAAAATCAGGGAATAATTTACTAAACAGGCCAAAATTCCTGTGCAATGTGAATAATCGAAGAGCAAACACCAAGACACTTCAGACTACACAGGGATGGTATTTTACAGATGTCAAATAAAACAAGTGGTCCACAATTCCCCTTCACTGACCTCATGCAGGCACCTATATTTTGCATTCACCACCAACATGGTGAGATCAAGGAATTAATGCCTGGCACCCACTCAGGGGGTCAGAAAGTTGTCCTTGAGCAGGAACTTGGGAATCCTTCCAGGGTAGTCAGCTATGGGATACAGTGACACTAAATAAATTAAGCGTTTGATAAACTGCACCATTTAGAGGAAAAGGTTCCTAGGCATTGAAAAAAAGTAGAAATTTTGAGATTGACCTCAAAGTTGGTAATTTAGGTTCCTAATCTGGGTGGTTTTTTGTTTCATAGGTGGGAATTCCACTGAGAGCAAGCCCATGGCAGCCTAAATCCAGCACCCCTCCTAAACCTCCCTTCAAATCTATCTGGAAACTTTTCAACTCCAGTTTTAAATAAACAGTGTTTATATAAACAGTGGCCCTTAAGGTACATCCTATTGTGAAACACAAAACAACTGGGAACCCTTCTGTGACCCTTAGGCCACGCAACACAAACTGTCCGCATCCATCTGGCCAGGCCCTTGTCCTTCTACAGCAGAGCAAAGCCTGTTCCACATTTCTGTGTGCAAATGCCCAAACTGTGCCTCAGTGCTGCCTGAGATGCTAAATGGGATGTGCTGGAAAGCTAAAGCAAAACAAGAGATCCAGCTGAGCTCTCTCAATGGCAGTATTTCATTAACTCACACAAATATGGCTGAAATCTCCCATTCTGCACCATTTTTATTTATGCAGGGATTTTAACTGACCTTCACCTGTTACTTATAAAATGGCCTTTTAGTCTGTATACAAACTCCCTTCTTCAGCATATGATTTCAAAGAAATTTGTTTAGTAAATCACATTATTGAAGAATAACTAGCATGGCATGTGATGCTACATAGCTTCAGGCAGGTCTGTCAAACACCATCTGCTCTGTGCTGAAAATATAAGTTTATTAAAGTTTATTTATTTAAGTCCTTAAATACTCTTATTTTATTGTTGCTCTGTGATAAATTTTTGGCCTTCATTCCTAGAAGGGATAGAAAGGAATTTATTGGTTTCCTGAAAAAATGAAAAAGCTTGGTATTGAGCCATTTGCCATTTCTCTGTTAATCTTTCTCTGCAAAGAGAAGAAAGATACTTTGGGATGAAAAGGGAGTAAAAATTGCTGCTGGCATTGGGTTAAAAGGAGAAGGAGGAGAAATGCACAGAACTCCTTGAATGCCAAAATATCTATATTCAAGTTCCTATGGACAGAATTACATCCATTCATGGTGTAATGAGGAGAACTTTGCAACAGGAGAATATATTAATCAAGTCCCTGATTTCTTGTGACCATGAACAGCATTTACATACTCGAGATATTTTCAAACAATTTTCTCAGTCTGAGTTGCTTCCATTCTAATTTCCTTAGAGCTTTTCCCTGCCCATCTGATTTATTTTCAGTTCAGGATGAGCCAACTCCCACAGGATGTGACCAGGGGCTGTGCTGGCTGTAGACTGCCCCAGATCAGGAGAGGATCTTCCACTGCATTTCTACCCCCAGGCTGCAGGCCCCTCAATGTCAGATCCAGCTCCCTGAATATAACATTCAAGAGTTTTTAAGCCTGATTTGCCACCTGACATGAGAATTTGCGTAGTTTCTCAACACAACCATGTCTGGTAGTGGAAGAATTTAAGGTACTGACTGTTCTGCTACTCCAGAAAATGCCTATAGTCTCAACCAGTGCCAGCAGTATTACCTGAACAACAAAGAAAGAACACAGAAATTTATATCAAACAAAGTCTGAAAAGCCTTACAGGTAAAACTGCATGGTATTAAGGCTAAAATTTATTTATACAGGGAAACTCAACTTCATTTGGTTAGGAAATGAAATCAAATAAGAGCAAAATGCACTTAAGGACAGTGAGAAATTTCAGTATCTGCTGAATGACAGAAAGATCTCTGCTAAGGTATAGCACTGGTTTTCCTTTTTACAAAGACCTTTGCCTCTCCTTCCATTTTTCATTTTTACACTTTATATTGTTAGAGTAAAATATTAAGCTCCCAAAATACGTATCACAACTATTAAGGACATTTACATCCCACAATTTGCTCATTACAGAACACTTTTGATCAGCATGAGGTACTTAACAGGACATTTCTCTACCCCTAGAGAATTCACAGAACCAAGACAAGGACAGTCAGGCCAATCAGCCCAGAGACTCGGTGCATTTTAGATGAGATATGCTCAACCTTGGAAGAAGATGCTCCAGACTGGAACTGTACTGTTCGTTTTTAATAATTACAGATACCACTAACGAGGAAATCACAGAGCTCAAATTTCAGTGGATGAAACAGATGAAATTCCTACTACCAAAATTATTATGATAAGGACAGATGTTATGGTAATGAATATATTTGCACTGAAAAGTTAGGATCAGCTAGAGATGTTGGGGGAGCAAAGCCAATATTCTGAGCACGTAATTAGTAAAAAATCCCAGATGAACAAGGCTGACAATGGTAAACTATAAAAGAAGGGAATGCAATGCCAAGAAATACACAAAAAGTGGGGCAACTGCAGGCTGCAAAAGAATATCACAGACAAAACCCCAATGTGTATCACAAGTAAAGGAGAAATTCTTGGAGAACACTATTTTCCTTTAAAGTTCATAATTCAAGCTTATGCTTTCAATTAAACAGTAACAATATTAATAACAACCATCTATGTAAGATGTTTTGGAACCACCATTTTCAGACATTCCTCTTTTTCTCTCTGCTGCTTCAGATGTAAGCCAAAATATCTGACAGAGTCAATCTCCTCAAACATCAACAGTGTTGCATGTCCAAGACACCCTCACTATTGTTTCAAGTAATTCAGACTCCAGGAGACAGCTGGAAAGATTATCTATTGATCCAAAAGCTACCAAACACTGATCTATTGTTATATTTTCATCATCCCCTAGGTAGAGGGCTCCATTATTTACAGGTTATTCAGAACTTCAATATCACAATGTTTTATTAAGGTGTAAATTGCTGCTCAAAAATATATCTGTCCTAATATTTTATTTTAAATGTTGAACATCACTCCTTTAAAACTATGCCAATGTTCAGCAGTCCTTTTAAAAGTGATGAAGAGAAGCTTAGTACTAAACGGAAAAACATTTTGAACAACAGGCTGCTGCATCAGTGCTTTTAAGCAGAAATCTAGTTTTAAACATACCAATACATATTCCTCTTCCGATAAAAGACAATTTATTTTGCGTCAGGAAAAGGCTAAACAATATATTCCAGGAGAAGTAGAGACTAAATTTCACTGTAAGTTAAAAATTCTAGAAACTTTCTAAGGAGATGGGTCAGGAAAACAAGTTTACAAAATCTGTGTGGTTCCTCTGGAGATGAGCTGAAGAAGGCTTCTTAAAATAATAAGCTTAAGGAAAGACTGAGTGTTAAGAAGTCTCTTGGGAATGTGGTATGAACAGGAATTACTGTTGCACTCAGTTCAGTGATTTTATCATATTTTTATTCGTATAAATTATTTTGGTTTTAGAATTTATTCTAAGGAAGTGCATTGGGGGTTCTGCAGTCACCCATTTTCCAGCTTCAATTTTGCTATGGAAACCCCTCCTGTGGAACTGAAATTTGTGCATTCCCAAGTCCTCTTAATAACTCATTTATCTCATCAGGAGAAAGGAAAAAAAAAGATAATTTTGTGTAGCCATAATATTTTCTGAAAAATCTTTTCCTTAGGATTTTTTCTCCTGAGAAGCTGAGAGGCCCCAGGAACAAAATGTAAACAATGATTATCTGCTGCTGTGGAATGCAACAGGTGCATCTGTGATTGGTCTCATGTGGTTGTTTCTAATTAACGGCCAATCACAGTCAGCTGGCTCGGATTCTCTGTCCCAGACACAAGCCTTGTTATCATCCTTTCTTTTTCTATTCTTAGCTAGCCTTCTGATGAAATCCTTTCTTCTATTCTTTTAGTATAATTTTAAATATAATATATATATTATAAAATAATAAATCAAGTCTTCTGAAACATGGAGTCAGATCCGCGTCTCTTCCCTCAACCTCAGACCCCTGTGAACACCGTCACAATTTTGTACAGAAAAGGTCCCGTAGTAAGGTTTTTAGAACTTAGTTTAGGTGGTTGCAAAGGAGGAAAGCTGAGTCACCACAGAGAAAGGAAAAGACAGAAATCATGGAATCACAGCATGGTTTGGGTGGGATGGGACATTAAAACTCATCCAGTTCCACCCCCTGCCATGGGCAGGGACACCTCCCACTAACCTAGGCTACTCCAAGCCCCATCTTGTTGTCATTTTATTGCAGGGGTTCCACGCTGGTGTCTCCCATCACAAAAGTTCCATGCCTTCTCAGTGTTTTCTCATGGGCAGCCCCTCACAGCACTGACTCTCTCTTCTGCTCAAAGCAGCCAACAGACTCCAGCTCCTTCTCAAGCAGCCACTCCTTTATAGCACTCTTTTTCTCACTGGTTACAGCTGTGGCCCGTTAAAGTCAGGCCTGCTCCTAATCTTTGATAATTGGCCCAGCAGCAACTCCTTAGGGATAAGATTACTTCCTACACTATCTTTATTTTCTTATATTCTATATCCTCTACACCACATCCAACCTGGCCTTGGGCACTTCCAGGGATCCAGGGGCAGCCACAGCTTCTCTGGGCACCCTGTGCCAGGGACCTGCCACCTTCACAGGGGATAATTTCATCCTAATACCCAATCTAAACCTCCTCTCTATCAGTGTGAGGCCACTCCCCCTTGTCCTGTCTCTCCACCACTTGTAAATATTCTCTCTCCCTTTCTCGTGCAGGTTCCCATCAGGCGCTGGAAGGCCACAGTGAGGTCACCCCAAAGCTTTCTCTTCTCCAGGGTGAACAATCCCAAATCTCTTGGCCTTTCCCTCCCTCTGATCACCCTGGTGCCTCCTCTGCTCCAGCATCTCCCTCCTGTGCTGGGGCAGCTCTGCAGGTGGGGTCTCACAGAATCCCCCCTTTCCTGCTGCCCACCCTGCTCTGGATGCAGAGAAATCCCATCCTGGCCACTGAATTACAGCCCCTTCCTTCCACAGAATGCCCAGTTCTAAAATGCCACTCACTAAATAAGCTGCTCATAAATGTATGATACAGACTATAAGTTCTCTTTAAATAAAACAATTGCTCTCAGCAGTGTTTAATTGCCTCGTGACCAGTGAATCTATCTGGTTCCAGGGGAGTGTGAATAATTACAGCTATGCAGAAAGCTGGGGAAGCCACATCCTTGCAATCTCAGATAGTAAATAAAGTCAATAAAAATAAAATGAACCATGAGCTGGACACCGTATCAGTGCCTGAGGTGTGCAAATCTTATCCTTGGCCTGCATCCAAGCAAGTTTTATCTAGGCCTGTACATAATTAAAACTAAGTATGTAATAAAATAAAGAAATAATAAAAACTGTACCCGTTAATGGTTGAAGAAGATTCTCTTGTTATATTTTATGTGTGTTTTTTTATGCAGGCCACATCACCACAATATCTGAATGCCTTCAAGTGGTGAATTGGTGAACTAAATGGTTTGTTTAATATCAGCCATGTGCAGTTTATTCTTTTAACCTCCCCAAAGTGGGAAAACTTGTATGTAGGGGAGTATTTTACTTTGTTTTGTGTCATTATTTTTCTTGTTTTGCATAATTCACTTTTTTAGCTGCTTCTTGTCTTTTGGCAATAACCAAAGATTTACGAAATCATCATCAATGGCAGCAGTTGGATTTGAAACTCCAGTTAGAATTAGGGCTTGATCATCCTGGTTCCCAGGTGGCAGCTGCTATTATTGACCTGATATTTACCCATAATCATGTACTGGCAACTAAGCTTCCAAAAAAAAAAAAAAAACTAACAAAAAATAATTGGCTGAAGAATTTACATTTAAAATTATTAGAGGCTGCACGAAATGGAGGACTTTTTCACTCTTGAGAATGAAGGCAGAAACATTTTGGGTTTGGTGATCTTTTTTTTTTCAGTTGTAGAGGATACACTGAATATTTCTTTATTTCTGTGTATTTTTGAACAAGGGTTTCCAACATCACTGTGGTGAGGACATATTCCTGCTTTTCTAGCTGGAATTCATTCTCTTCCTTCTTTCTAGCCAAAACTGGATTTTACAGAATTCTGAGACACTGAAAATTCAGAAAAGAAATCTGGTGGGATCTTCCTAAATTACAAAGCTTGCGTAATGTAACTTCCAAATCTCATTGATTTTTATTCCATAAAATACACGCATTGTTTGGAGGGTTTTTTGACAGGGGGTGAAAGCCATGTAGCAATAAGAAATTCTTCCCCCTGGCAAGAATATCCTGCCATCATTAAAGAGGTGTGCCATTTAATTAAATTCAGATTATAATGTAGCACTCTGTCATTCCAGAAAGCAGTGATAGTGCTCAGAGTAGGACCATCCCATTTAATTTTACCATTCTGAAATACTGAATCAAATCCAGTTATTTTAGCTCCTTCTATGTTCAAGATATAGTGACAGGCATTTTTAGAGCACCCATCTGTCTTGCATATTTATTTTAATACAGAGTACTTATCATCACTGGGGATTGCTTCTCTCCATTGACAGTGGAGGGGAGCTTGAAGCACTTGATGATTAATTCTTAGAAGAATACTGAGTTACATGAGATAAACTGCCTATTTTATAGCTGCAATGAGTGTCCAGCCCTCCTAAAGATCAGGCTGGAGATTTTATCTTGGACAAATGTGTGACTTGCATGATTTTCTTCCTGAGAATTAAAAATAGAGAATTATAAAGGTTGTGCTTTTAAAAATTCTGCACAAGACATTCTTTTCCTCCTAGGATGGGATATTTAAAAAAAAAATCACCTTCTTCCCACTGTCTGAAAGAAAAACACTTCTTGATTTAGTTTTAGCATTGAATCTTAACACTTTCAGGTCCTTTCCAAGCTGGCAGCCTGTCACAAGCGGGACAATACTGATCCTCTGGGATCAATATTGGGCTCAATGGTGTTTAATGTTTTCAAATAGGCAAAAGAGAAGTGGGTGGGATGAAAAGGTCCAGAAAGGGGCCAGGAGGATGATCTGGGAATGCCATGAGAGGAAAGGCTGAGGGAAGTGGGTCACAGAAACATCTCAACTTAATGAAGAGAACCAAAAAGCCCCTCCAGTTATATCTGTGTTTCTCTAATCAGGTAACAGACAGATGGTGACATCACCCTAATTTGGAGCAGAAGTTTGCTGATAAGAGGGAAACAAGGGAATGCAGCTGCAGGAGCCAAGACTGATACCCTGAGAGAGGATTTCTGATGTGTCCTGTGTCACTGCCATATTTTCTGAAAAATCACTTTGCCACGATTTCTTCTCCTGGGAAGATGAGAAGGCTCAGCTTCTCCATGCTTTGCTGCTCTGGAATGTGGCCTGGAGATTGTTTATTCAAACATGTAAATTATTTTTAATTAATGACCAATCACCATCAGCTGTGTCGGACTCTGAGGGGACAGTCACAAGTTTTTATCATTCATTCTTGCTAAGCCTTCTGATGTCTCTTTTCTCTTTCTTTAGTATAGTTTTAGTATAGCATGAATGGAATGGAATGGAATGGAATGGAATGGAATGGAATAGAATGGAATGGAATGGAATGGAATGGAATAGAATAGAATAGAATAGAATAGAATAGAATAGAATAGAATAGAATAGAATAGAATAGAATAGAATAGAATAGAATAGAATATCAGCCTTCTGAGAACATGGAGTCAAATTCTCACCTCATCCGGGGGACCCTCACAACACCACAATCCTGCAGAAACCTCTGGCAGTGTGTGTGTAATGTGATTTCTGTCCCTGGGAATGAATGCAGGAGTGCTGGCATGCAAGTCAACTTCTCATCCTCCTTTCTGTCCCTCTGTCCTTGAGAGATGATGTCTGTGAAGCTTCCCCTCACTCCTTCCCATTTCAGGGATGATTTTATAGCAATATGTGTAGAATTTTAATAGGGCAGAATATTTCTTGCACTTACAGAACATCTTTTCCTTTGCAATGCCTACTCAAAGAGGAAAACATCAGGGTTTTCATAGAAGAAACTGCACATTTCTATTCAGAAGATGCTGGTACAGAAAATTGATGCTGTTACGCTTAAATGCTTACAAAAAATAGAATTTTTGAAGAAAGAAATGTGAATGATGTAAACTGTTATAAAAACATCAGCCTCACTGAAGCCACACTAATTTACACCAGCTGAGAATCTCCCCACTCATCATTTAAGCAAAATCTTGCAGATGTTTCCATTTAGAAGGTCAGAAATGTTTACTCTAGAATTCAAAATTATTCTAATTTCTTCACAGACTTCTACTTGCAAAGGGTCCACTACAAACTCCTCATTTAACCACCAACTGCTTTGCAGCTGTAAATCGCAATCTGCTTTTAAATTGCTCCTGGATGCCTTCTCTTAATCTAAAATAATGAGAAAAAGGAGATAGTACACAATTTTTTCTTTCCATTCAGATTTCAAAGCCTTTAGTGAAAGACTATGCAAATAAAAAATGTCAAAATTTACCTACTTAAATACAGGCTTTTGAGAAAAGTCTGTTCTATTATTTTAAGCATAATAATGTTCCTGAGTCATATATAGTTATTAACAAAACCTTGTGTCATGCATTTTATTAAAATTCTGTCAGTGAAAAAGTTGATGCAATACAGGCAACTAAAAAAGAGGAGGGGTAGAAAAGTAGAGAATGTCTTACAACATGTGATGAACAATAATTCATGCATCTAAACTCTGAAATATATTGACTAAATCTTTGGTATGTCACAGATTAGTGGAAATACTTAGAGCTCTTAGAGGAGGTGATCTCCATGTCTGGTATTTCTGTCAGTTTTATGTTTTATTCTCTTTTAAACAGCACCTGTAGCTCTTCTCTCCCTGGCTGGTTTTAGACTAAAGGGTGCATTAGGAGTCACAGGAATTAAATGCAGGATTTCCTGAGATGTCTCAGCATTCCTTGAAATCATCCCTTCAGTATTTTCCAGCTCTCTCTTGGAGGAACAGAACCACATAACAATGTCTGATTACAAGCAAAGGCTTTTTTGTTTGTTTAGGTATTTAAGAAAAAGGCTCCATTTGGCAAAAGCATTTGTCTGCAATCTTGGCTTCCACAGCATGGACCTTTATGCATTTTATTTTTTTTTTAGCAAAGAAGCTTTTTAACCAAATCAGCACCTCTGACAAATGAAGTGACCACTGGAGGTTCATCAAAGCATTCACACTTACAGGTATAAAATGAATTTTTCTCATGAAAATATTAAAGCTCCAAGTCTGCCTTTCTATTTAGGCGCAGAATTACTGTTCAGGGCACAAAGACAAGTTTTACACAGAATTCAACCACCCCAAATGTCTCCTGTTTGTGCCCTGGAAGCACAGAACTCTTTTGGCTGCACTTCCAGTGCTTTGATTAACAAATATCACTGAAAAATAGGATTTCAACCGGTTGGCTGCATCTGTCACTATGCAGTAGACCTCTGGATGAGATGTGTATTGACTATTACATCTGCATTTCTTTCTTTTTAATTGCATTGTGCTTATATTCCTTGGGTGATCCATGAGGAAACAAGTGTTGTTTATGTCCAATCAAAAATGTGATCATCAAGGCAGGCAGCTGAAAGTCAGTGTCAATTCAATATTTCTGCTTATAACAAAGGACTAAATGTATCATCCAATGAATTCTTAGAGTTTTTTTCCCCTTATCTTGCCAGTTTCCTCCAGACCACCCAGGGAGGGTTTTTTTTCTCTGTGAATTCTCTTTAATAATCCAACTTCCTCTGAACACTTTATTACAGTACACAATGAGACAAAATTTGGCATAATTTTGGGTGATGTTTCTTGCATCCAGTGAAACCACTGCTGCTTTCCAGAGCTGGACCCCACTTGGCACCTCCACAATTACTTGGGGATTGTCGGATCTCAGGATCTCAGTCCTGAGGTGCCGAGCCACCGAGACTACCTTAGGGGGCTCGGGACTCCTGGAATGTTCCAGAAGTGTCTGGTGGCTGGACTTTGATCCTACACAGGAGACGACACCTGTATGAGGATAGGAGGATTTCACCGGGGTGAATGGTGAAGGGATTGGTTAATTAGAGGGTGAAACACAGGGTTTAGGATTTCTGTACAGGGGGGTTTAGAGGAGTAAGATGGAGGAATTGGGGCGTGTCCTGTCCTTCTTCTTCTTCTTCTTCTCCTCCATCTTCTTTGGCCACAGTGGCATTTTTGGATTGGTTATTACTGAGAGTGCACCGAGTTATAAGAATAAATGGTATTGGGGAAAAATGATAAATATTGTACACGTAACAATGGGTATAAAGATAGGTGGCTGCCCGGGAGGGCAGGGAGTGTGCTCATGGCTGGCTGCTGAGCAGAGCTCTGTTCAGCTGAAAGAACATCTTTTAGATAAACAATTAATAAACATAAAAACCGAAAGAAGAACTGAAGCCTCTTCTCGTCCTTTGATACGCGGGCTGCCCCAAGGCCACCCCGGGCCTTTCCAGGCCCCTCAAACAGCCGAGATAACCGGACAGGGGATGTCTCAGACTTTCTGAGATCAGTGATGTGTGCTTGGAAAGAAGCACACTCGGTCTGGTTTTCACTCTGACACTCTCCTGTGAAAACCCCACCTTCAAGCAAACAATGAGTGTGGGTTTTAATTGCAAATGTACCATAACTTCGGCTCCTGTTTGGAATGAACGGAGACAGAGCAAAGAAAAGAGCTCAATCCTCATTATGGTAATTAAGCTTTCACTTTGAGTGCAGGCGTCTTTGTGTGCACATGCTCCTTTGAAGGACATCACAGCTGTGAGGCAACAGGGATGAAATAAAAGAAAATAAAATAAGAAAAAGAAAAGGAGTTTTTAAACTCCAACCCAACTTCCAAAAGAGTTCAAGAGCAAAGATCAGCTCTGCTTTCACAGAGCAAATCCACGGTCTATTCCTGCCACTGCCTCAGATCAATGTGTTAAGTGATACCATTCAAATTACTTGTCAGTTTAATCAGACGAAGTGAAACACAATTACAGGGCATTAGTGGAAAAGCCAGCACAAAATAACAGAATGTCCATGTGGGATATCTGCAGCAAAAGCCTGTTGAAAATAACTCTGTGACATTTTCATCAACAGTCTTTTTTACAGAAAAAGAAACCTTTTGGAAATGCTATTACAAACTAATTAGGCATAAAATAATGCTGTACTTCTACAGAATGATTAGAGGCCTTATTTCCTCTTGTAGATATCAGAAATATTTTTGGCTTTTGTTTTGTTATTAGAATAAAATTAAATACATAAAGACCTTTACTGAAGTGATAACTGGTACATTTACAAAGCCTCTCTGTGCTCTCTCCCAAGCCAGCAGGAGCTTTGCCATTATTTCCACTGAATGATGGGAGCATTCATTTTTCATGGACACTCCACATTTCCATTGAATAAAAGATTTTTCTTTTGGAATCCTCAAGCAGATGACTTGGATTAAGTGGGTGAAATGGGAGCAGGGAAGGGTAGGCATGACTCCTTCTCCTGCTGAAGGCAGGGCTGCAAATTTGGTGAATTCCAAAGGACAAAGAAATGCAAACCTGCCCTGAAATCCCTGCCTGGAGTCCCCAGGTGGGATATGCTGGGGTGGGCGCTGTGCCTCGAGTCCCTCTGACTCTTTCACCCCAATCTACAGCTCAGTTTCACTGGAATAGGTAAAAAGGTGCTCAGTTCAGAGGTGGACAGAAAATAGGGATTTGTGAATCCCCATTATAGGAAAGTAGACTGAAGCCCTACATGATCCTCAACCATTAAAATTAAAATATAGGAGGCAGAATAACCTCAATGTGCATTAGATTTCCCCCCCCTCTTTTTTTTTCTAATTTTAAAACCCCTATCAATGCATGCCTTCAGGACAGAACTGAAAAAAGCTGGGAAAAGCTTTTTCCTTCCAGACCTAATAGGATTTTTAAGATCCAAAAGAGATGGGGCCCAGACTTTACTCAGCACAGTGAGTCTCCTGGAATGAAGTGACTTCACTTTTTTCAAGAACCACAATGCATAGCCCAGGTCTAGGTGCCCCTATGGTAAAATCACTTAAAATGATCATCTTGTAATACTGAGCTCAGAGACTCTGAGGTCTTTAATTGGATTTGGCCCTTTATCTTCTATATTCATGAGATAGTAATTAATTTGACCATCCCTGCCTGGTCCACAGGGTAATTGAATGAATAGCTCTGCACAGCACATAAATGCCTCCAAAAAGAGTTATTACTATGACTGTGCAGTGTGACAAGTTAACTCTGCCCCCTTGGTAATGATGCCATTGAAATTCCCAAGGAAAGTGCCACTGGAGCCCATCTCACAGCTAATGGGAAAGGAAGAAAGTGAATATTCAACATGCAAAACCACTGCACAGTTGATACTCTGCCCTTTAAAATAGTGACAATTAAAATGTTATCCTATTTTTCCAAGTTTCCTTGCCACACCTTCATCTTTTGGCACTACTAAAACCCTGAAAATACCTCAGAAGGGGTTAAAAGCAACTTAATTCTTTTGGTAGATTGCCACCAAGACTTCTTGTAAGAAATGAAGTGGAAAAAATGTTAAGGAATGTTAAATGAAATCACAGCAGACTGAAACCTGTGGTTCCAGTGCAAGACCTGAAATAAATGTGAAACAGATGCTAATTGGCACCACCTTCACTCTGATGCTCATAAATGAAACGAACGAGGCTTCAGAGGTGCCAGAGGAAGACCAGCCATCCAAAGAACATTAAAACAGGCTTGCATTTGGTTTGTCAGCTCCAAAGTTATTTATATCCTTCCAAGTCATCTAGATCCTTCTGAAAATTCATCCAATGAGACACACATGTGTACATTTTTAAAAGGAATGAAAGGCTGTGGAATTGAAATTCCTAAATTACCCTGGATGTGCCTTCCATTAGCAATCAGATTGGCTGTGGAGGTGAACTCCAGATCTGGGGCTGTACTGAGCTCTTCCCTGCAGGAGATTTTCCCCTGAGGAATGGGTAATGGTTTGTATCAAGACAAACAGGGCTGTTTGCAAGTCTCAGTGCAAGTCATGCACTGCCACAGCCATCTGCAGCTGCTTGGAACCCCTTTTAATGACAAATGCTCGCAAAACTAATTGCACGTGGTAAAAGTGCTGACTGACCACTACATCTGGTTTGATGCTTTCCCTCCAAAGAACCTGAAGTTACAAATTGTCACAGATATCTTCTATGGAAAATCCTTTCCTTTGGATTTTTCCTCCTGAGAAGCTGGGAGGCCTCAGGAACAAAATGTAAATAATGATTATCTGCTGCTGTGGAATGCAACAGGTGCATCTGTGATTGGGCCATGTTGGATGTTTGTAATTAATGGCCAATCACAGTCAGCTGGCTCAGACAGAGAGCCCGAATCACAAACCTTTGTCATCATTCCATTCTATTCTATTCTTAGCCAGCCTTCTGATGAAACCTTTTCTTCTATTCTTTTAGTATAGTTTTAATGTAATATATATCATAAAATAATAAATCAGCCTTCTGAAACATGGAGTCAGATCCTCGTCTCTTCCCTCATCCAAAACCCCTGTGAACACTGTCACAACAAACCAAACTTATTTTTAATATATAAGGCTATCAAGCATTTTAGTGTTATTCCAGTAATTCAGCTTAATTCAGCTTTTAATTCAATCTTCTGTGACTTCAGTATCAATCTCGGTATTAATACAATGCAGCATTCCACATTTCCTATTTATTGCTCTATTCTTATATGCCACAACCTGTGATACCACTGGCATTATCTTTGATATCATAATTGAATAAATGCCTACTGTAAAGATGAATTATTTCACTGAAACAAGAACAACTGAGGAACTTCTGCACATTCCACTTGGTCGTGATGTGCACCAAGAGGAGAACAACAGAATCCACAGCCTATGGGAACTTTACTTCCAATTCCCACTCCTGGTATCTAATAGACCACATTTTAGTGAAGTTTTCCTCAGTATGGCAATTAGTGTTAAGGGTGAGTCAATTCCATGATGATCAAACACCTAAAGAAATTAAAAAAAAAAAAAAAAACAAACTAAAGCTCAGCAGGAGAAGCTCTGTGGCTTTCCACACCACATGATGCTTTTCACTTCAAAACCACCAAGTAAATTACTGAGAAAAAGTTACTGTGAATAAAATGGGCTGCACTGTGTTAAGTAATTATTTCTAAAGTGTGAAACGGGTAGGAAGTATCTCATCTCAAAGTAGTGCCATGATGCATATTACCTCTCCAGTATAAAGTGAACAGTCTTTTTTTTTTCCTCCTTTTTTCTTTATCTCGCAGGAGCAATCACAGGAATGAAAACTTTATTTTTCTAATGATTTTATATGTGGGAGAGAAGTGTAAAGACTCAACCTGTGAAACTCTGCTGTGCTCTACTATTTGCATTGTGTTAGAGTTTCGAGGAGAATTTTTAGAGGTTCATGAGCTGTCAGGAAATCACAGAATGGTTAAGGTTGGAAAAGTCCAACAGTTCACTGCCATGCTCACCACTACAAACTCAGTAAATTATGAATATATTTGGGTGATATTCCTCATTTAAGAAATTCAGGATATTGTGATCTGTGTCAAAGATCAGCATTTCTGTGAGTGTTGAGGGATGCACCTCAGGGAAGATTTGATTGATTTGATTTTGGAACAATGCAGGACACAGCTTGCACTAAGTTTGTCTTTCAATCCTGTCGTGCCACACACTCATTTTGCCCCTCAGTCCTGAAACCAGTGGTAAAAGAAAATAATTTTAATTGAAAAGTTGCCTCACAGCATATGGGTAGGAAAGTACCCTTCTTGCTTCTGAGAGAACAGAGGGGATTCTTGCCATTAATTAACACCCAGATGCATAACAACAGGCTGCAAGAAAAAAAGGCTGGGGGTTTTTATTGGTTTTAAGGTTTTTTTAACAACTATTAATAAAAATTGCAAGGATTGAGGAAAAGAAAGGGGAAAACCACGGAAAAATCAAAGAGGAGCTTTCCCCAAGACAAAAGGTGACACAAATTGGTCGTAATGACCTGGCTAAATACTGCTGTCTATTTAAAGAATAATTACACAGACATTAAAATATTTATGCAGCATTCATGTGAAATTCAGTCCAAGATGAAAATCAAGAGATAGCAGAGATTAAATAAGAGAATCCTAGCTCAGATTTAACAGCTGAGAAGCAGGATTATTTTTCCTTAATATTTTTTCTTAATAATCTGTTTCAGCAACATCCAATACAATCTTTCACTTTCTTTTGTTCATACACATAAAAGATTCATTGCAAAAAGATCAGAAAGGGTTATTTCCTGAAATTAAATATCACATTTCTATTTTATATAATTTCCATATTTCCATATCCAAATTTTTCTTTGCAGGGCTGTGACTTCTGAGCACTCAGAGCCATTCAGTGACTGCCTAAGACAAAGAGCAAAAGTGCATCCACGCAGTGTGAACTCATTCTGGCATCGGTCCTGGAACTGTCTTTGAGGTGTGACCTTCAGCAGAGCTCCACAGAACACAGATGGGCTGGCCAGGGCTGGCCACAGGAAAGTGTTTGACAAGTCAGGGTTGCACAGCACTTGGAAATGGCACAGAACAGGCTCTAAACAGAGCAAGGGAGCTCTGCTGAGATATCTGAGGTATCTGTGCGTCCATGGCTTGTTCCCTGGCATCAGGAGGGGACGGACAAAGCACTGGAGTATTAAGAGAGTTTGGGAATTATATGTTGTTAATTTTGATTTTTAATAATTTATTATTAAATTTGTTCAAGAATAAATTTTATAATTCAAAAATTTAATGCTTTAAGTATTTTTATAAATGTGCATACTTACAAATACAGTAATTGTTGGCTGGGGTTAGCCTGTATTTTGAGGTAAAATGCCAAGTCATTCTGAAGTCTCCTTATGATGTAGGAAAATGACACAAAGTCATCAGGAAAGGCCACTTTGTCACATCCCCTGATGGCTGCACTCCTGCTGGGCATGGACAAGGAGTGGACAACCTCAGATCCTCAAATCCATGACCACATCAGACTGATAAATTTAATTTTAATTTAATCAGACATAAATTTAATCTCACATGCTCATGCAAAACAAAAGGAATGGGTTTGTTTTGTTTTCAAAGTTAATATTTCATCAGCTTCTCTTTACACAGAGATCTACGTCTTTAAAAAAATAATTGTTTTAAGTGCACAACAGTTTGTACACAATTGCAGATATTTTTAAACTCAAATATGAAATTTCTTTTCTTAGATTGCTAAATCAAGAGAAGAGTGCCCATCAATCATTTAATATAGCTAAATTCTGGTAAAGAGTGCTTTTTTAAAAAAACAAAATGAGGCTGGTAGAACGATTGCCTATGCCAGCATTCACTTTGACTGATGAACTTCAGAGCAGTTTATTACAACAAATAGCATCTCCTAGTGAAATTCTCTCCTTCTAATATCATTCTGCTCTACAAAAACCTGGTTTTGACATCAGAAACAAATTGCAAAAACGTGCAGAAGAATGAGTTGTTGCCTCTGAAAGCTATTTCCAAAATACCACATAACTTCAAATTTTATCAAGACAAAAAGAAAACCGGGTGACACGTATTTATTCATTTGTGTGTATGTAATGCTTTTGTAATTCCAATACACCATGTTTTACTATCAAACCATCAAAATAAATCAAAATAATAATTTTTTCTTGACTGGTATCATTAATATTTTCAATGCTAAGAAAGAGAGAGCCCAATATTATGGACTGTGTTAAATATCTTAATTCAACTGCCATTTTTCATTTACTGTCACTGCCCTTCTCAGCTGGGCAGGATAAGGTCAAGAAAAGGAAAGGGAGAGATCCCCCACCAGTTCCTGTCATGGGCAAAAGAGACTCAACTGGGAGGAACTAGTTTAATTTATTACCAAGCAAATCAGAATAGGAAAATCAGAAATAAAATCAAATCTCAAAGCACCCTCCCTGCACCCACAGAAATTATTTAGAACAACAAAAACTGATGTGGAGAAGTATTTTCTTCTGAATACAGAATTTTACAAAAACTTTTGGCTTCATATCCTCATGACTTCTGCCTTAAATTGACTTTTGAATTATATTGACTTAACTAGTTTTGGTATGGCTGCTGATATTTTTTTATTATAAGAAAAGCATTATTAGAATTGGTTATTTCTGTAAACCTTGAACCCAGTGAGTTAAATGTGACCATGATTCTTCCCTTCTGTAATAAATCCTAATAACCCAACTGGATTTATAACAGCCTATTATACAGCACATTCATGAATATAGAGCAATTTTCAGTTTCCTGGACTAGAAATCATGATCATGTCTAATCTCCTGTGCCTGACAATAAGTTTATGATGTTTAGTGGAAAAGCTGACTGACTTCAGAGGTCACTGAAAGAGAGCACAAACTATTTTACACAGCACAGTTTTTAGGAAAAAAAAAAAAAAACAAAATGAAACAACAACAACACACCAAGAAAACCCAAAAAAACCCCCAACCAAACAAAAAACCACCTTGTAGAAGGAATATAAAACAAATTCTGCTCTTGTTTCTTGTATTGCTCTACACTACGTGGATTTTATGGCCCTTTTTATTCCACAAATGTTATTCTGAAATAAATACATAAACTCAGAGATTTTTTTATTATTTTCTTGAGTATTTTGGGAATTTCAAAGCTCAGATTTTGAGGTTGGATGCCTCATCTCTGGGCAGGCCCCATTCAAGGTTGGACAGAGGTTTGATCTCGGGAAAGATTTCCTGACTCACAGCAGAGGGATGGGAACAGATGATCTTTAAAGGTCCATTCTATGATTCATTTGGATTCTGAACTGTATTTTTGATTCAGTTTGGGGTTTTTTTCCTAAACAGAGCAACTGACGCTACTCAAAACTTGCCCTCGGTATTACCAAGATGAGAATTAATTCACCGGTCTAAGAAACAAAATTTATATTTCTGAAAATGTCCCCGATTTTCTCTCTGCATTCTCCCCCTCCGTGGAGTGGATCTGAGATCCTGGTTGAGCTCTGCTGGGAGAAGATGCACAACAGTGGCTGGATCAGCCGGGGAGTTCAGGGAATTGGAATGAGAATTTGGGCTCAGATCTGATCCCTCACCTCCAAACACCTTCGTGTTCAGATTCCAGCTGAACTGTAAATAACACCTGCAACTTTGTGATTTCCTGCACTGATAGACACTATAAAAACTATTACTTTTTAAATTAATGCCTTGTATTGAACTGAGCACTGTAAAACCAACATTTAAATACAACAATCCTTTTAAAAGAATGCATGGAAAATGAACAGACCTGCTTACAGAGGGTGAAATTCTCTGTTTTGTAAATATGGTCTGCAAATATTTATTTTTAAAAGCCAATAACCTAAACATTCTTCTGCCCAAGTCTTTATTTAAATGTCAATTACTATAGCACCAGAGAGCATTCCCACAGCTAAATGATGCTTCAACCAGCTTGCATTGATAAATGTTCTATGACCATTACAGACTATCTATAAAATACTTTTTATTCCATCCATTTGCAGGACTTGCATTGAACCAGCAAACCAGTGGAAGGGGAATAAACCCTCTAGTGATTCCTAGAATGCACTTTATAAATATAGTACAGCAATTTTAACAAATTTTTATATTTACTATATTTTCAAAATTCCTGTTTGAGAGCCCTTGTGGGCTGATTCCTTCTTTACATCCCTTTCAGGTGGCATTAGCCCACTGCACTGAACTTAATAAAGATAAAATCCAGAGATGCAATAATGGCAATATCAAGAGTTTCAAATAGACACATAAACCCAAAAGAATGCTGCTTTAAAATAAAACATTTGTTTAAAGGAATTTTTATGGGGTTTTTATGTATAAAGATACTGTGCTTCAAATATCTCCATCAGAAATTTCCTTTATTCAAACAAAATCAAGAATACTTTGTGTGAAACAAACACAGGAGAACTTAGAACTGAAATGTTTGGTGATGTGGAAACAGAAGAGCTACAGCTACAGCAACGACAAAACATAAATAATATTTACCATCCTCCTACTCCACCATCAAAGCCCTTCCCCGTTCTGGGGCAGCTGCCACCTACTCCCTCTGTATCACTTCAGCAAGGCTGCAAACACCACCCAACATTTCCTTTATGTTCCACAAACACATGCAAATCCTTATGCATATGTATGAGCGCAGAGACACGCCTCCAGAACGCATCCCAGCTCCCTCCATCAAGGTCAGCATCCTCCAACTGGCTGCTCCCAAGCCAAGGAGCCTGATTGGAATGGGCATTGAAGATTTGGAATAATATTGTCACAGAGGATCCTTTCAGCATGCAGGGTTCAGTCCTTTGTATCTCCAGTTTGTTGATTCCTACATATTTTCTAATTTTTTCCTTGACCACAGGTTCAAGGTTTTCTCCTCTAAGTGGCAGTTCTGATGTTTATTGCTGAATTTCTGTCCATTTAAACAATCTCAAATGGACTGCCTGGGCTCATGTTGTTTTCTCACAACAGTCACAATTCTTTTTGTGTTCCTTTCTTTTCCCTCTTTCCATACACCCACTAAATAACCTGGCTTTCCTCTGACAGGCTGTCATTGCTCTGCAGAACACCTGAGTGTGCTCAGGAATCTGCTCTGCTTCCAGAACAGCGGTTCTGTTCCCTGGGCTCAGGTGTACCCATGGCTCAATACATTTTCTTTACCTGCTGCTTCATCCAAGTCATCCTCGTTCACCCATGAAATAATTTCTGGACTTGAGGCACCTGAAGAGCCCGTGAGGCTCCTGTGGAGACACCTCCTGCTTTGTTAAGCTGGAAATGCAGCCCCTCAAAATATCCCACTTAAATTCTCTCCTCTGCCTCGTTCCATTTCTCCTCTGCTTCCATTTCTCTACTTCAGCTCTGCCCCAAATTTTTGTACCAATTGACTTTTCAGCCTTCACTCTCTCCTGCCACACAAGATCAACACAAAGACTTGTTTTGAACAGTGGGATTGAGTGTTGTGCCCTCACAGAGACACATGAATATCAAATCTGGAAAAGATAAGAAAAAATAAAAAAGAAACAACACAAAGGAACATTTCACAAGCCTAGGAAAATATAAAAACATTGAAATTCTGTATATTCTCTTTTTTTACCAGTGATTTAGCACAGTGATAACTACAACAGCTAATTGTATTTGTGCAAACTCAATAAAAGGAATTGAAACACAAAACGTTGCAAACTTAATGAAATAATAGCATCAGTCATCTCTGAAATCATTATCATACTTGAAAAACATAATAAAATTCAAGTGCATGAGATTTTCCTGGAAATTTCCCACACACTTTCTGAAGACATCTGTTCAAAGCAGAAATGTAGGGTAAATTTCTGGAGAGGGAAGAAAAGAACAGCAACAAAAAAGCTGAAATTTTCCTGATTTCCCCTATAGATTACACGATGCAGAGCAATTTCTTTGGGGCATTTTGTGACCTTTTCCGCTTGTCTGAGCCTCCCCAGTGCTCTGGGGTGCTCCAGGAGAAGCCCTCAATCAGCTTCTCATGAGGAACAGAATGGACTTTTGGCTTTCTGTGTCTACAGACCCATCTTTAACTCATTCATCCCATTTAAATCCAGCGCTGGTGATGAAGGGACACCCCCAACACCCACAGGAACCTTTTGCTGATGTGTGGGATCTCAGCATCTCAGTCCTGAGGTGCCGAGCCACCGAGACCACCCTTGGGGGGCTCGGGAGTCCTGGAATGTTGCCAGAAGTGTCTGGTGGCTGGACTTTGATCCTACACAGGAGACGACACCTGTATGAGGACAGGAGGGTTTCACCGGGGTGAATGGTGAAGGGATTGGTTAATTAGAGGGTGAGACACAGGGTTTAGGATTTCTGTACAGGGGGGTTTAGAGAAGTAAGATGGAGGAATTGGGGCGTGTCCTGTCCTTCTTCTTCTTCTTCTTCTCCTCCATCTTCTGTGGTGATGGTGGCACTTTGGGATTGGCCATTACTAAAAGTGCACCGGGCAATAAGAATAAATGGTATTGGGGAAAAATGATAAATATTGTACACGTAACCATGGGTATAAAGATAGGTGACTGTCCGGAGGGCAGCACAGTGTGCTCATGGCTGGCTGCTGAGCAGAGCTCTGTCGGGCCGAAAGAAAATCTTTTAGATAAACAATTAATAAACATAAAAACCGAAAGAAGAACTGAAGCCTCTTCTCGTCCTTCGATACGCGGGCTGCCCCAAGGCCACTCCGGGCCTTTCCAGGCCCTTCAAACAGCCGAAAACCGGACACTGATGCACTGTGAACAAATTTCCTGTCAGTGCTGATATTGCACTGATCAAAACCCCACTAACCACTGCCACACTCACAAACACAGGCAAGAATTCAATTTAAATGTCATTTTAAATTCCCACTATTAGACTTTGTCACTGTTACTACCCTCATTTTTTTTCCTTACTCCAAGGCTACTGAGCATCTTTATGTTCACAGATTTTAATTTTAATTGCACACTCAACTACCCTAAATTATTAGGCAATGTACCAAGGTAGTGGGAAATTTGCATTATGGTGTTTTCTCCATATGCTAAGCAGGTTACACTATATCACCCATATGTTAAATTCCTCTCTGCTGTGAGTAAAACCAATGAATATGCTCTTTGTATGCCTGTAACAGACTGCAGAACTGTTCAGATCTGCTGACAGCTTCAGCAGACCTTGAGGAACCAGCACCACTTGTACTGGACACATTTTTTCTCCCAATATTCTAAATATTAAATCACTGGGCATATATATTTGTATAAATTCTGTCTCAAAACTAAAATTTCTACCAGTTCTATCAAATACTTGAAACTTCCTCACAATATCAGTAGCTGAAAATTTATGGGGTTTTCCCCTGCTTTTTTCCCAATATTGTACTTTTCCATATCTGCTTTAACTTCTTCTGAGTCAGTTCTGTCTCTATTTTCTCTCCTCTCTCTCTGCTCACTGTTTCAACCTCACAAATTCCCAGCCTTTCAAATCCATATAATTCCTAGCTTTCCATTTATAATCCATCCTTTAACCCAGCCCCTCACAAAGAGCCTTGACCAGCTCAGCTTTTCTGGCCACACAAATATCTGAGATTCACTCGAGAGGAGAAAGGGTTGCAAAAGCTCTCAGTGGTTCCTGCCTTAAAATTGCACGTTCAAACTGCAAGTCCAAATTTCAAGTAAAATCTTGTCCAGTGCCAGCTCTGAGATTCCATTCTGGCAAAATGATCTGGTCTGATTTGGGGGCCAAAATATGGGACAAGGAACAGAAAGCATAGGGAGAAAATATTGAGGAGGGAACTCATACGCCACAAGGAAAGAAGCTCATGTCCTAAAACCATATTAATCCACAGGGTAAAATGGCTCTTTGGGAGGTGGTGGTGCCAAAACCTCATCCCAGCCAAGCTTTGGCCATGTCTGTGCCACAGCTGGGTCCAGGCAAACAAAATATTTCGAAAGGTTATATTACAAATATTCACTCCTTTATCTCTAATTCACGAACAAAACGAGACATGCTCTGCATTAAGTGTTTCAAGGAATACACAGATCCCAAAGGCTTTGGGATTGGGATCTGCCTTTGGGATTTTTCTGCAAATGCTTCTGCACAGCTGATGCTCAGGTGCAGAAAAAAAACCAACATCAGCTTGTGTGGCCATGTCCTGCTGCAACCCCCACACCAAAGCAGGGCTCGTGTCCTGCAGGAAGGAGGAGCAGCCAGATTAGATGAGAAGATCATAATTAGTAACAGAGATAATAGATTTTACCACCTTGGGGAAAAAAAAAAAATCCCCACAGCATTTAATAAGGAACATGAGATTTGAAGCTGCACTGAGGGAAATTTCATATTATAAAGAACATTTAAACACTGTAACATGATTCAGCAGAATTCTTCCACAGAGATTTTAAGGCTGTGGCATCAAAAAGCAGGCCATGGAGCAGAAAAGCTCTGAATCCACCTGCTGCCAGAGCCCACAGTGGGAATATCTGCCTGGAAAAGAGCACAATTTATCTGGGTCACCAAGGGCTGGGGACAGGAGGCACCTGAGAGCCTGGGTGTCACCAGCCCATGTGTGACAGTGACCCCTTCAGAGGGGCAGGTTACACGAAACAAAACCTGAGATACAGATAAAGGAATGACAAATAGAAAAGAAAAGCCAGCTCTGGATAAACTGCTCATTTTTCTTTCCATGCCTCACTAAGGTATTACAACCTGGTGGGCATGAAAACCAAATTTCTGTGTGGGGCTGAGCTGAGCAGGATTTTTTGTGCAACAAGAGACAGAAGAAAAGGGTTGGATGCCCACAGTGTCAGTTTATGATTTCTGAAGCAAAAAATCTCTGCTTCAGCATAGGAATCCTGTGGGGTGTTTGTTCTCTTTAGCCTCTGTTTACCTTCTCTGTTTATAAGCAGGAATATTTCATGCAGGTGTTTTGAAGATAAATGACACAAAGAAAAATACTGGAATTGCAAAAATACTATTACCCTGGAATCTGCAGATATGCTTTAGATAGCTGGAAGTGCCTAGAGTATTGGACAGGTGTCAAATAAATTGTAAGAAATATTTTAATAGATCATTCCACATAAGCCAAAGTTTCATGGAAATGTAGTTTAGATAATAAAAAAAAACCAACAAACCCTATCAGTTTGCCATTTATTGTGTGTGTGTGTGGGCTTGTAAATAACCATCCTAGCAAACCAAACCAAAGCAAACCTCTTTGGGTATATTTCCAAGAGAATAACACTATGGAAAAAAAAAAAAAAATCACAGTTTTATTTCAGAAAAGCAAAGGTGCCAAAGGGTCACCTCATTGAATATATTCTGCATGTGAAATGGTCACTAACAGGGATGAAAAAGGCAGGCAATACACCCAACTTAATGCACATAACATATTCCAGGCCTTCACTGCAATAGTTAATGCCTTTGAGAGTCCTCAGGGGCACAGCTGTCCAGCTCCATCAATTTTTACACATAATGCAGGTAATCAGTAATTCAAATGTTACACTGAGCTCATAGAGACAGAATAGATTAATGTAGATTAATGTAGGAAGTCTCACAGAAGCTCTACAGTCAGACATGAGAAGGTGTATTTATTTAAAATAGCAGAATCTTATTTCATATTAAAATAAAATTTAGGAAAATCCATAATTCAGCACAAAGTGATTGGTGCATTTAAGTGAATGCTTACAATTCCCAAGCTCTGTGGGAAAGGCTGTTACACAATGAAATGGGAGCTGCAGTTGGGTGGGCACCTGTGGGATCAGAGCAAAGATGAAGAAAATCCCTTTTATTGTGAGTTCTTGCAAATTTCCTTATTTAAATTACAGAGTTTATTCATACTCTGCAGACTTTCTGGGCAGGCAGAGGAATGAAATATGCATTGCACTGCTTATGCATGTTACCTAAACACTCTTTCCTTCTCATTACAGGATTCAGCTCAGCTCCAGAGGAGGAGAAAATTTATTTTGTTCTTTGAGAAAATTTATTTTGTTCTTCCAGAAAATTTATTTTGTTCTTCCTGTGTCCTGCTCATGAGTGTCAGATGGCACCAAGGCACAGTCAGGTAACTTCAACTCAGGCAAAAATTGAGAGGAGAAAAGGAAATCTTGGTTTAGGCAAGTTCTTCCATCACCACTGTTTGAGGCAGAACTTCCTTCTTTACACAGTTTCATTAACATAATATAATTATCCATGCTATATAATGAGCTTTTAACCTACAACGATTCACTTAGAAATGACACAGAAAGGTTTTTTCCTGGGTCCATCTATGTTTCATATCATCATTAATGACCTGGGTGATAGCACATGGAATATGCTTATTAAATTTGGAGGTGACACCGAGCTGAGAAGCACTGAAAGTGCTCAGGAGAGCAGAAAAAAACCTCCAAAATGATTCTGACAAACTGCACTTACGTTCTCAAAAAGGGGAAAAAAAAGAGATGCTATTCCAACAGGGTCATGTGCAAGATGTTCACTCAGTCAGGAATAACAGCTACAAAACCCAGAGCAAGCAGCAGCTCCACAGAAACTCTGCAGGAGAGGCTCCACGGGCTCTTGCACACCCCGGGAGGATCACGAGCCACCAGTGTCACCCAGCTGCCACAAAGGCAGGTGCCCTCTGTGGAAAAGCCAGCAGCAGCCAGGAGAGCCTCTCCTCCCTGCCAGCAAGGTCTCAGCTTCAATACCTTTGTTTTGGTGCTGTGTACTCAGAAAATGTGGAAAGTTTAGGAGGGATCCAAAAGCAGCTACCAAGGATCAGCAGAGGACTGCACCAACAGGAGAAGCCTGGGCAGACTGGGCTTGTTCACTCGTTAAACTGCTGGGATGTGAGAAGTGAATCACAGAATTACAGATCACAGGCTATCCTGAGTAGGGAGGGAGCCACAAGGATGGCTGAATCCAGCTCCCCAATAATCCCACCCTGTGCACCCCTGGGAGCAGGGATGTCCAAGGGGCGTCCAAACCCTCCTGGAGCTCTGGCCTGTGCCCATTCCCGGGGAGCTGGGCAGTGCCAGCACCCTCCGGGGGAGGAACCTTTTCCTTGAGAACTCTTCAGAGCTGATGTGTCAGGGATGACCAAATGAATATTCCCTTAGAGCAAAGACATGGACCAGGCGATTTTTTAAATCCATTGCACTTCCATGGACTAAGCAGTCCAGCAATAAAGCAAGGATATAGCTTGCCCAGCTATAAGTGATAGAAAGAATCATGTAAAATGGAGCTGAGTGACTTTTTAACTCTTATTCAGAGGGTTAATATTTCTTTAAGGAGACTGAGTTAGATGGGAACCTCCAAGTAAAGCATTCTTTATAAGGAGGCTCCAAAATAGGGTCAGGGCTGACTCAAAGCTTTAAAGGCAATGCAGAAGTCCCCATCCCACCATTTTGGTGAGAATCCAGCTCAGCTCCAGAGGATCCACAGATCAGAACACATTCTTAAACTCTGTCTATTCTCCAAAACCACTCAGCACTGAAGTCAAACTTTAGACTTCAAGTAGAATGTTTTAAAAATTAAAATAAAATAAGCCCCTAAAATAGCTCCTCTGTTGTATTCTATCCTTACTGGTTAAAGTGGAAGCTAAATGTTGGAAGTTTCTGCAAAAGATGATGTCCTATATATTGACTAAAACTCTATTTATTGTTTTCTTAGGGATTACATGCAACGTTGGAGAAATGCATCTTGTAGACTTGGTTTAGTAGTGGTGCATCATCTTAAAGGGTTTTTCCAACCTAAATGATTCTGTGATTCTACATTTCACCTATCAATATTTTTCTGTTTCTTGATATTTTGATTAAGATGAGTGGATTACACATTTCATATGAGGGTGTTTTATAATTCCCACTCTGTGAAATGTTTCAGCTTTATAAACTGTCAAGCAAAACTTAACTACACACAGATTTTACTCTGTTAGCCTTGACATGATGTTATCTAAACTGGTATTCTCTAAAATTCCAACAGAAAATATTGCAAAAGAAAATTGCAAGAAAGTAAATATATTTTTACAGTCTCCTGTAGTTGCTAAACTACTCTATTCTGTTTTGTAGGGAAACATCTGGAAAATTGACTTCAGAATGAAAAGTAAGGAGTGTGATGTATGTATAGAAAAGTGGATTTTTTTTTTTCAATTCCTGCAGTTGTTAGGCTAGAAATAAATAATGGAAATGGCTATAGGGGAAATTTCCCTGTATATATAAAAGTAATTATTTATATTTAATATTGTGCTACAGACACAGCAGTTAGAGTGCAATATCCATTGTAACACCCACCACTGCTCCAGATTTTGATGGGCCCTCTTAGGTAATGTCACATTTGCAATCTCTGAGCGCAGCACTCAGGGAAAATCCAGTCAGCAGGAAACAATGAGGATGTGAATGTGCTTGTGAGCCATCCAAGGAACTGTCCTTGACAAGCACAAAGGAAAGCCAAACACCTGTCTGCCTATTATCCACCAGCAATCTCTTTTAATATCAAACATCTTTGCATTTCAATGGACACCTCAGTCTGTACAGCACTGAAAGAGAACAAACACTCCCAAACTACTGCATTTGTAAATGCCACATGATCATGTTTTAAAAGCAGACCAGCAAAGGGAAAACATGCAATTTTGGTTTGGGCTCATAAATTAAAGATTTTATTCTAAGTCAAAATTTTATTATATCTGATCATCAACATGAGAAGATTTTACAAACAAAAAAAAAAAAAAAGAAAAAATAAACAAACTTTTCTTAAAATTTATTGAGTCACTGACTTCAGAAATACTTGCCAATATGAGTAAGAGAGAAATTTTAAGGAAGGAATTTTTTACTTAGCTGTGTCGTGGCTTTTGCTGGGACAGAGATAATTTTCTAGAGTTTTGGATTTAGGATGAGAATGGTGTTGATAACACACTGATATTTTAGTTATTGCTCAGCAGTGTTTATTCTAAATCAAGACCTTTCCAGTGTCCCATGCTCAGAGAGTAAACACATAAAAAACTGGGAGTGAGCAGGGCCAGGAGAGCTGACCTGAGGTGACCAAAGGGATTTCCCATGCATGGGACACCATCCCAGGGAATAAAATGGGGAGAGTTGGCTGGAGGGGCCAATCACTGCTTGGGGATGGGCTGGGCATTGGTCAGTGGGTGACAAGCCATTGCAATGTGCATAAATTGCTTTGTCCATCATCATCATCATCATCATTATTTTTTTTTTTTTCTTCTACCCTTACTGTCTTAATAAACTGTCTTTACCTCAACCCCCAAAGTTTAATATTTTTCCCCAATTCTCTTTCCCATTCCAGCCAGCAGGAGTGGGGGAGGTGACAGCGAGTGGCTTGTGGTGCTCAGTTTCTGGCTGGGGTTAAACCCCAACAGCTCTTTGGGGATTGTTTTTACTTTGCAGGTCGAGGTTGATTTTCCATTCCACATCCTCATGTCCTCTCCTTGGTCATGTGGGGCAGCCTGTGAATGCTGTGAACATTTTTTCTCCTGAGCAAAGAGATTTTTACTCCCAATTGCTGAGGTACAGGTGGGGAGTAAACTGAGAGCAGGATGGGGTGAGCACAGGGTGCCCAGAGAAGCTGTGGCTGCCCCTGGACCCCTGGAAATGTTCAAGGATAGACTGGATGGGACTTGGAGCAAGCTGGGCTAGAGGAAAGTGTCCCTGCCCACGGCAGGGGTTGGAATGAGAGGGGCTTTGAGGTCCCTTCCAACTCAAACCACTCTGCGATGCCATGATGTGCAATATCTGGATTGTTCATGAGCAAGAGTTGCAGGAAGCAATTGTATTTACTACCCCTCTCATAAACACTGTGCTCACACCGGGAGCTGTAGGATTTGAATGGCTTTTACCAGTACTTCACTCTGCTGTGCTCTGTATTTTATTCAGAAATAACTGGCAATGACCTTTCCCAACGCACGAGATCTCCAGGACACGTTCCTAAACCCCATCCTCACTGATGCAGGTGGCATTCAAAGGGGTTTTAGCAGTGAAAAAAAATAGAATCATACAGTTCAGGCGCAGGGAAAGATGCACAAATGTGTGCTCTGCACTCCCTAATAGGAGCAACAAGGTCTTCCCAATCCTGGAACAGAATTTTTGATCAAGTGCCTGGTGGCGAATTTGAAATACTAGCCTGGGGGCCCTGATGAGACATAATTCATTCCAGAACAAATCCAGCTTCCACATCCATTCCTCTAAAGTCATTATTGACCCAAGGGAAAATGCTGGCCTTAAGCAAGTTTTAATAAAGACTCTGGTGGAGTCGTTTCTGCAGCACTAAATGCGATAATGAGAAACAAGCCACTTAGCTGCAATAGAGCCAGGACCTGTATATAACCTGAAAGTCAGTTTGCTGAGGTTCTTGGGATTCCTTCCAGCGATGAAACAGGCATCCAAAAGAGATCTAATTACCTTGCACACTAATTTGTTACATAAAAATCAGTCAGGCTTAAATGGACCAATATTCTGCTTGTCCTATATGAGTGTAATTTATTTTAATACTGTTTCTGTGAAGTAAAAATATCCATAGACTAATCAAGTCTGGGTTGAAAATCAAGGTTTTTACTAAACCAATAAAAGTGTGAACATATAAATCTGGCCTTAAATATTGCTCTACTTTAGAACTTTTCTTCAGTTTATTTTAAACAAGAAATGTTTGCATTTATGACCACAGGACTTGATATAAAATAGCAAATTTTCCTACAGACTCTGGCAGATTGAGAGTTTCTTATGGGATTACTGAAAGTTCTCTATGCATGAAGTAGGTAAAAAATCCTTGATAAGTAGCATGCATTAGCTTTAAGTTAGATTTGTAGGGTTTTTAAAAAAAAAACTGTCCTTCACTCTGTCCCTTTCTAACCATCAACCTCAAAATAAAACCTTGCTAGACACAGTGGAAGTGATTTGAAAATTAAACTACAGTCTTGCCGGGGAGAGATAGAGAAAGGACCCTTTGTGTGACTGTTATGATCCTCAGCCTCCATCCCAGGCACAGCAAGCACAATCTTTTGTGCCTGTGGTTGATGTCTGGCATTCACTCACAGAGAGATGCTTTGTTTTTTGGCTTCCAATTCTACAATCAAGTATTGAAGTTGTGAAAGTCAGCAGAGGAAAAACCAGAAATAGGCTCCTCTGCCCTGGTGCTTTGGTGATACAATTGATGGGAGGGAATAGGAGCACACAGAAGAGAGGCTGAGTGTAGCAATGCTTCGGGCAGGAGGGAAACTGGAGAATATTCCCATGAATAAACCATGCACAGAACCCCTGGGCCAGCTCCTGCCCTCACCCAAAACAAGCTGTATGCAGGTATATCATAATGAAATTCACAAATTTACAAAGTTTTACAGGCCTGATCAAGTGCTTACTATGCACAGCAAAAATAAATAATTTAGCATTAATCAGGGGGAGATACAATTCCCAGCCAGACTGTCAAACCTAAAGCCAGTGTGCGGTACTTGCAGCCAACCTCCTCCTTTATTTCACACAAAAACAAGTTTGGGGTACTAATCCTTTTTAAGAAAATTCCTAAAATATTTTCTAAAGTTACAGGGGAATCAGTGTGTAACACAATCCTCCTGCTTTATAATCCAGGAGAATTGGCACTTACAGGTTTTTTTTAATCATCCTTTAGGTACTGTTTGAGTTGAAATCCGATACTGTGTGGTAATTTCAATAAAAGTAATATTGCCTCACGTTTCTGTGAAACTCACAGCTATTTATAGGAACGAGATGCAGGGGTGGGGGCACAGCAAATATTCCTGGTTTGAATGGAGATGAAATGTCAGGAAGACTGGAGTTGCCATCTACTGGAATGTGCAACGAATGACAACTGCCATGCAAAAACCCTGAATTTCAAGCATTAGTCACAGGAACAGTCCAGGTACTGCAAGGCTCCAGGACAAAAAAATACACAAAACCCCCAATCAAGTATTATAAAGTGAATCTCCAAAGACAAAGAATTATTCTTCACTCAGCTTTTGGGAAGTCAGAAGATGCATAAGGAGGCTGTGTCAGACCAATCTTATTTGCCCGTCTTTATCCATATTCAGCAATAGATTATATTTATCACTCCTCATCAGAACACTGATAATCGCACTTGCCAGCTTCAAAAGCACAAAAGAATGTCAGAATCTGAAAAGGAGAGAATTATAAATTCTTCAAGTATGGGCATCGAATCACCACTGCATTTTTGAACCACCACTTTTTAATACAAGATAATATTTAGGAATGTCTCCAGCTGATGAAACACAGAAAAACATAACACAAATCTTCTTAGAGCTGCTTATCATCAAAGCCAGTCAGTCCATATTAATTCTGCTGTTCCAATAAAGTGTAGTAAGTTCATATCAGAAAAAAAAAAGATATTAAAGTATTCACTCTTGTGCTTGTAGGTGATCTAAAGCAGAATTTTTGTTTCCTACATCTAGATCTTGCAAAAGACCGATTATTTAGCTAGGAAAGTATATACAGGAAGTCTTTACAGCTGGACAGACAGACAAACCAGAACTCTCCAGGGCAGTTCAGATGAGAAAAGAAAACAGAAATGTCCTGAAAGTGCTGTGACTGAAATGACACCAAAAGAGGAGGAGACTTGATGCTGATAGCAGCTGCAGCCCAGAAATTCAAGGTATTTGCAGACATCAACAGATCACGTCTCACCTCACAGCACCAAACCTATACACCAGGATTTTCTGCAAGCAGTTTAATATTTTCTCATGTTTAGTGAGGATGTTTATTAGTCTCTTAATAAATGGAGAGTATGAAGTGACTGGAGAGAAGTATCTGACATGTGAACTGTGTTATTATGATTAATGGAGTTCACACATAAAGGGTTACTTCTCTGGAAAACGTCAGATTGAATAATTACTGGAATTACTCCCAAAGGGCTTTAGAAAATGTTCTGCCCAGTTTCAAGTCACGTTCTTATCACAGTTTTCTTTTGACTAGAGGGTGATCTTTAATTGTAGATTTAAGTAAAACAAGTACTGTAAGCAATTCATTAAACATTATGAAAAATGATGTATTTCTCTAACAGTCCTTGAAAGCAGCTTTCACTTTTTACCCTCATCTTTAGGCAATATAGAAAAATCAAATCAATAAATAAAATGGCTTTCTTCTGCCTTTGAAACAAAAAAGCACATTGTCCCTGTTTCCCTGCACCAGACTAGGTATAGAATATGCTAGAATTGATATATAGGAATATTACTGGCAATATTATTAAGATAAGTAGGGAAGAGATGATAGCATTATTTGGTCTCTTGGATTTCTTAAATCTAATCAGTATTTAATGGATACAACGGTGCCAGAAAATCCAGACAGACAGAGAACACAGCTCAGAAGCTTCTGAACGTGTTTCAGGGAAGCGTCCCAAGGTCAGCACTGCTTTGCAGCGCTGCAGATGCTTCCAACAGGCTCCACGCTCCTGCAGAGTGAGGGCCAAGGAAAAGCAGCACAGACCAAAGGATAAAGGGATTTTCCTTGGGCTGAAGGCAGAGAAGCCAATACCACCCAACTTCATCCCACTGGCACCAGGGAAGCTTCTTCCCACTAAGTTTTCCATGTCTTCTGCTGCTCAATGCTCTCCTGACCCTCGTGGGAACAGCTTCAGGTGGGTTCTCCTGACTTGATGTCAGTGCATGGCCCAAGCTCAGCTGCACTGTAGGCTGCAGAAACCTCATTGTACAAATCCCACACCTGGGAGCAGTAACACACTGAATTCTTATCTAACAGCTGCCCTGAACACCAGAACTGTGTTATTATGATGTTCATTATGGTGTGGAGCCAGGCTGGGAGAGCTGTGGGTGCTCACCTGGAGCACAGAAGGCTCCAGGCTGACCTCAGAGCCCCTTCACCCAAAGAGGCTGCAGGAGAGCTGGAGAGGGACTTGGGACAAGGTGTGGAGAGCCAGGCCAAGGGATGTGGCTTCCCAGTCCTGAGGTGCTGAGATCCCACACCTGCCCTCTGGCACTGGCACTGGTTTTCTTGGTGCAAACAGAAGGGGGAGATGTGGGATCTCAGCACCTCAGGACTGAGGTGCCGAGCCACCGAGACCACCCTTGGGGGGCTCGGGAGTCCTGGAATGTTGCCAGAAGTGTCTGGTGGCTGGACTTTGATCCTACACGGGAAACGACACCTGTATGAGGACAGGAGGGTTTCACCGGGGTGAATGGTGAAGGGATTGGTTAATTAGAGGGTGAGACACAGGGTTTAGGATTTCTGTACAGGGGGGTTTAGAGAAGTAAGATGGAGGAATTGGGGCGTGTCCTGTCCTTCTTCTTCTTCTTCTTCTTCTCCTCCATCTTCTGTGGTGATGGTGGCACTTTGGGATTGGTCATTACTAAAATTGGTCATTACTTATTGCACCAGGCAATAAGAATAAAAAGTATTGGGGAAAAATGATAAATATTGTACACGTAACCATGGGTATAAAGATAGGTGACTGCCCGGAGGGCAGCACAGTGTGCTCATGGCTGGCTGCTGAGCAGAGCTCTGTCGGGCCGAAAGAAAATCTTTTAGATAAACAATTAATAAACATAAAGACCGAAAGAAGAACTGAAGCCTCTTCTCGTCCTTCGATACGCGGGCTGCCCCAAGGCCACCCCGGGCCTTTCCAGGCCCTCCAAACAGCCGAAAACCGGACAGGCAGGGTTAGATGGGATATTGGGAATGAATCCTTGGCTATGAGGGATAGGTTGTCCAGAGAAGCTGTGGCTGCTCCATCCCTGGAAGTGTCCAAGGCCAGGTTGGACAGGGCTGGGAGCAACCTGGGATAGTGGAAAATGTCATTTCCCATGGCAGAAGTTGGAATGAAATGATCTCTTTAAGGTCCTTTTCAACCCAAAATGCCTGTGATCCTCTGGTCCAACAAAGGACAGTCCATGCTGGGCATTATGCAGGGACATAGGAAGAGACAATCCCTGAAATTAAGAACTGGAAACAATAACACCCAACAAAAATCAACAACTGTAGATGTAAGAAGAAATAGGGCACAAAACAAGTAAAACAATTAAGATACAATTAAAAGAAGCAAAGTGAGGGTCTGGACCTGCTTCCAGGATGGATTTTTAGCAGGTCTGGCACTCACTATTGTGCATTGCTGAATCACCTTTGTCCCCTGCCTGCCATGGGTACAGAACATCCCCTGCCAGCACCCACAGACCACTCCAACCGTGGATGGGGGAGCATTCAGGAGTTTCACAACAAATTTTTAGGATTGCTGCAAGGGACGTTACTGATGCAATCATGAAAAGTGGGTATTTGTCCACAGCCATGCGTGCATCACATAGCATCCACTTAAACACAAACACCTTTTCATGGACAAAAACACCTGAATAATGGGGAAAAAACTACAATATATCTTGAACCACGAGCATTTTACAGATACTGACCTTTGGTTTTGATTTAGAGGCTCTAACTAATAAAGCTTGGCTTTGCACCAAATCTGAAGAAGAAAATCAAGTACACTCTTGTCAAATCATAATTAATTTGCACTACAAAAAAAAAGAGCAGAACTAAGCCAAGCATTCTTTAAAACTGGTCTCTAGAATTCAAAACACTCCATAAAATGTCCTATATCTTGAAAAACAGGGTGATATTTTCCTGCCTTTTCAAGTTGATTACGCATCTTTCCACTCATTTAAAATATAAATTGAGTTTTAGGAAACAATAAGCTCTTCATTTTACAGGAATATTAAAGATTCAGAAGTACAGCAGTAGGAGAGGGAATGTGATTATGAAACACGGCTGAAGTGAACCCTAAAGCTTTGTTGCTGTTTGCCCTCCAAATCTGCTGTTTCACCATTAAAAACATGGCAGGGTAATTTACATTCATGCTACTGAGCAGATTTTGAGAATGTATTTGGCATGTTCTTTCTAAAACCTTGGAAAATTCAGGATCTTTGGATTTGTTACTAGAATTTGGTATGCCTCTATATATTTATTTAAAGCAATGGAGTAACACAAACTTTTGATTATTTTGTATGTTTCTTCACTCTAAGACATGAAAAGTCTTCAAAATACACTGAAACAAAACCAAACAGGAGTTAGGAATGCATATTTCAAAGACTGCCATTGGATCTCACAAAATTAAATTAGCTGTCGAGCAAAGCTGAGTTCCTAAGATTACACATACACCACACACAAACCTCCTCCACCATATAAACTCTTCAGTAATGCCTTGAGAATTTTTAAGTTGGTTTAAAAAAAGAAGGTCAGGTTATTCTCTCTTTTTTTTTAAGAAGGCATGACTATCTTTTGTTATGCCTTTAAATATGTCCTTCTGAGCACTCCTGACCCATGACTATTTCTCTTAGACATTACATCAGTTGCAAATAAAACGTAATGAAACCATAAATATTGCAGGTAGTCAACAAACCATCGTCTTTAGGCTTGCAAAAATCACACTGACTTTTCTCTGAAATATGAGTCTTCAACCTGGTTTCTGCATTATTAATTCTGTCTATGAGCTAATGATCCAGAGGCCCTCTAATCTCCCTGTAAGATGCAATACACATGCAGGATTTCAATGCATTTTGTTCTGAGTTTTCCCTTCAGAATATGGGAATCATTGGTTGGACAGGGCTTGGAGCAATGTGGGATGGTGGAAGGTGTCCCTGCTCATGGCAGGGAATGGAGGGAGATGGTCTTTGAGGTCCTTTCCAGCCCAAGCTATTCTCCAATTTTATGATTCTATTTTTCTATGGAGTCAGTTCAAATGGTGTTCTATGGAATGGGAGAGGACTCAATAAAAGTCTTATTCAATTTCAAAATACCAGTACAAATTTCATAACTAACCTGTATTTCTAGAAATAATGTATCCAAAAGGCCAGTATGAAGTTTTTTTGTCTTTTCTGATTTTGCTTTAAAATACATTTGGAAATGAGTACAAGAAATGGATTAACAACTGGTTGTCTAATGCTGAGAACAGATTTTCTGTTCTAGGAAAAATTTCCAAGAGCAGCTCATCCACTTGTAAAAAGACTTTCCAGAAGACTGCCAGAAACAGCTTTTAACTTGTTCATCCTTGCTTTTAATAATTGATTTCATAAATTCCTCTCAATTCTCCACATGTCCTGCACTTTGGAAATCTAAAACGTGTTCACTGCCCCTCAAGGTGTTGCCATTGGTAAAAAGAAGGAAGGATTTTGCATCAGGAAGGTTATCCCAATGTATGACCAATGATTTCTCGACAGCATGGTGCTACCTGCATCCCCAGGTGAGACCTCACAACTTCCCAAACAACACAAATTATTCTGGAAAAGGACACAAAATATTGGTAAAACATGATGGGTTTAGGGCCATAACCAGTTTGGCTACAGGGGGATTTTTCACAGTCCTAAACAATCCTGCAATTCTGTCACTTCATCCAACCTCTTGGTAAGTCTGAGCAAATACACCACCAACCAACCAACCAACCAACCAACCAACCAACCAACCAGCCAACTGACCAGCCCCAGGTGAAACAGCTGCAGAAGCAACATCCATGGAAGAACAGAACCCCTCAGTCCGTATGAGTCTCAAAGCATGAATAAAATACTGCTTAGCACCAGAGTTAATCAAAAATAACCCTCACAGATGAACTATTAACGGTAGCAGAGGACACAGTAGACGTATTCAGGAGTGTGGATAAGCTGTGGCCCTCTCTGCCTCTAAGAGAATTGGAAATTAATTACAGTTTATTGCTGGTACCTCCAGAAATGCTTGGGAAGGTTGTGAGATCAACCTTTGTGGAGTGTCTCACTTAGCACTTCTGAAGGTGCAATTAATTGATTTCCAAACAAGTGTGACCAACTAAGACCTCCACGCTTGCTAATCATTGCACTCCACAGCTGCTTCCTCCATGATTTCCTAAGACATTTTTAGAGAAATAAATGAGCAAGGGTTAATCAAAACCCAAGGTTTAAATTTTCACTTTTCCTGCAAACCAGGAGTTCCACCAGCCTGGTAACATGACAGTAACACAGCAGCCTTTGCCTAGCCAGGATGTTGCATGATCTTCATGTGTTGATTAATCATAAAAGGATCATTTTCCTTCTTGTCTTTTTCCCATTACCCCTGGAACCAGTCACTCTGTCAAGAGTTTTGCCATCATGACCAGACATCAAAGCTATTTTCACAAATACTTTAGAAAGTCAATCCTTTTTTAGCTTATTCAAGTAGTCTATCAGTCATGGATGGAAAACAGAGTTACTTTTTCATACTCTGGATATGTTGTCCTAAAACCTGACATTTCTGCCCTGCTCTGACAATTCTGCACTTGGGTCTCTTCTGCCAGTGACCTTCTAGAGCTATGCACGACCACCTGCACGTGAAGGTGGTTGATGAGGATGGAATAACTGCAATGAGACAGAGAAATGTTTATCACCTTGTCAAAAACAAAAAGGTCATTTACATAAGAATGTCTGTGCTTTAAAGGGAGCCACAAATCCAATATGTGCCTGTCAGGTACTGTAAGAATTTAATGACATCTGGAGCCAGCAGGATTATTTTGGTCAAAATCTTGTATAATGTTACTCATTTTTATATCTACTAAAACAGACATGTTATAGAACCGGACTTCTTATCAGCTGAAATCCTAAATTTTATACAGAATGGGCAGCCAATAAATGTTCAGGATGACCAAGACAGAAATTCAAGAGAAATAACAGATGTAGTTTGCTTTACCTTAGGTCATATCTTTTTCCCCCCTTTTCTGCTTTTAAATGTTTCTTTTATGCAAAATGTCATGGTTCAGCACACTTGAAAATTAAAGAAAGACTACCAAAGATCAAGGTTTGAGTCCTTCCATTCATGAAAGGAAATTAAAATCATCACTAAAAGCATCACTTTTTATTATTCTGATATAAACCACTCAGAAAATGCCAAAAGGAAGAAGTACACTCAGTATTTAATAGGTTGTTATGCCTTTTCATATTTTGGTGGAGAATTTATGAAAAGATGTATGTATGAAGAGTTAGACATCAGCAGCCACATTCTGATCTCAGGCACTCTGTCCCAACCCCATCTGTCCTGGATTGCAAAATATCCAGGCAGAAACAGTAAAGGAATATCCAAGGGATTAGCAAAAATTAAATGATTCTGGGGCGAGTTAAGTTATATGGGAGATTTAATGGTTGGACTGGATCATCTTAAAGGTCTTTTCCAATCTTGATGATTCTATGATTAATCTGAACAAACTATTAAAAATGTGTAGAGCAAATACATTGAAATAAATTGAAATACATTGTTTTTCCTTTCCCGATTGAACAGTTCTGACCATTGCTGCCACTGCATTATACTTTTCATGACTACAAGAACAAGCTTCCCACCTAAACTTTCTAAAACTTTATTCATGTTGTTCTTCTGTAACCTACTTCACATTGATTTAATCAAGCTCCTTTAAACACACAGTTTGCCATTCTTAAAATGTTTTATAATAGCACATTTAATAAAGCTAATTTAAATCTGCTAATTTATAGAGACTTGCCAGAGGCTTTGAAACTTCAGAAAATGTGTAAACTTAACAGTTTGGCTGTGATAACAGCTCAGACAGTGGAAATTAAGCTCTTTGCATTACAATCATCTTCAAAGTGGATTCCTGGTTTGATTGCAAAAAGGGTACATTGCAAAAATGCAGTAGGACACCAATTTACAAAAGACATTTCAGATGCCCCAGTTCTTGAATTTGGTCACTTCTGTGCCTCAACATCAGAGCCTCAAACATACACTGAGGTCTCTCATCTTAAGACTACCTGGGTTCTTTTTTACAACCAAATTTTGGATAAGAGCAGAGTTTCCTCTTCAGCAGCCCTCGGTTAGAGCCCTGGGAGAGGGCACTTAGGGCCATTAATTCTGGGTCCCTAATTCTGCTTGTCACTCTTCCAGCTGCTGCTATACAGGTTTGCTACTGTCTGCTCTAATTCCTGCCTTTGAAAACCAAATGATAATGGATTATATGCCAGAGTGGGAACAGGCACATTGGTTGGGATCCAAGCTGTATCCCAGGTGATAACAAGGAGAAGCAGTGAAAAAAAAAAATAAAAATATTCAGCTCTTCAGTGATGTATCAGGGAGCTTCATCTCTACTAGAAGAAGTCTTTATACATAGCATTTAAATGGTAACTAAGTGATCCTTATCATCATCTGATTTGCAGAAAATGGTAGCTTTCCTTGAAGATATAATTGAAATTTTCAGGGCAGCTGTTGCAGACCTCTCTCTAAATTTTTACATGGGAGAAGGCATTAAGGCTTCACCCAAAAAAAGACTTGTAGGGTTGCAGATTTTTAAGGGACACAACCTCATTGCTTTGAAGCTTTTTTCAGTATCTGTTAAGTTCAAGTCATCCTTTAATTTTTTTTCTCCCTGCTAATTGCACCAAAATATTCATCAAGGCAATCTGGAATATATTCTTGGGTGGGTTTTTTTAGTCTCTCCTGCTCCAATGCTTTTTCTGTCGGTTCTGTCACTGCTTTCCCTCCTGCTTTTGTGTACCGAGAAACAGAATTAAGGTGTACTGCAACCAGTGGACACTTGCATAAACAGCCTGCTTTGAATAAAACTGCATGATCTGGGGAGAGGAAAACCACCTTCAGCTCTCCTGCCCAAATGCTAAAACATAGATGAGGTTCATTTACTATTAAAGCATCACATTTTTGCTTTGAGACCACTTTGAAATGTTGTGAAGAGCAGAAAAATGTAAATAAACCGAACAGGGAGCATAAAAGCACATTGATCCCCAGGTTCTGAAACCACAATTTAAATGGTTTATATTTGTAATTTATTTAAGACTGTTTCTGGCAAATCCATTAGTAATCAATCTCCTTCACACATTTTTATTTTTATGCACAAGAGCTTTAAGTTTGCCAGGACTTCTGCAAAGCAACTTTTACTGCATCAAATTACTGCATTCCTTGATCTCTCCCAGCACACACTCACAGCAGCCACACTCACACACAATGTTCAGCTCTGCAACAGACACCACCAAAACAAGGAATTGCTTTTAAATTAACACAGCTGTGAAAAAAGAAAGCAAACACAGTGGTTTTGCCCTGTCCCTCCAGCATTCTGCATCCGATGTCCACTTAAAAATCAGCACGATCCTCTGCAATGCTTGCATCCTAAAATCCGTGTGGAACTTCTTCACTGGGTATTGATGCAGAATTGGGAGCTGTCAGCTCCGATCGCTCTCACCAGCACAGGGGCTTGAGATTCTATTTCACAATAGGAAAAGATGGCCAGCGTTTTCCTGACAGAAATACCGTGCATTTTTCAGTCAGTAAAAATTACAGAGCTCATTGATGATGCCTTTCCCATAGAGAACGAGGACTGAAAATTACCCAGCAAAGATTTTTTTTTTTCTTGGAACACGGAACAAAAATCAGCACGATCTGCTAAACTTATTAACTAACGGGGTTTGAAACCCTCTCTTTGCATGCTGCTGACACACTCACAGCCACCTATGCATTGATCTTATTCAAAAAGCACAGTAATCTTTATGCTGCTAGAATTTGAGTTCTGTGTGCCGTAGCATACACCGCAAAGAAAAAGGAAAAAAAACAAAAAAAAGCCTTTAGGAAAGGCATGTGCTGAACACACAAAATATGCAGGATGGAAAAAGACCAAATGTAATTAAAGCTTATATGAAATGAGACATTCCTATTTGCAGAGCTCTGGCTGCATTTCTATGAGAAAGAATGCACAGAATTTCAAATCATGCTCTATTTAGACAATGTCAGAAGAAAAAAAAACACATTTCCCCCACACACACCCCTCAATCCCCCACCCAAAGACCAAAAGGCAAATCTCATCATCAGAATTAGAGAGAAAAAGCAATCCAAAAAGACTGGTTTACATATTCCTTCCCAAACCAAGTAATCGAGTCTCTCCCTCTCCCGGCTAATAGCTTATAAATTCAGACTTTAAACAAAAGCATCCGAGGGAAAAAAAACAAGAAGAAAGAATCCTAATTCTCAAGCTTCCTACTTAGCACTGCCTCGCTTTTGATGATTTGTGCGGCTGTGTGTGCGTGCCTGTTTGAGAAATGGCGAGATAGGCTTAAAGTATTTTCCATTTCATCAAAGAGCATATATTACTTTCCTGGTTCGCTCCGATGTTGGTTTTATGCCCACCCCTTTTCAATCTGCCCATGTCTGAGATGCACAGTGCAGGCGTACAATCATGAGCAGCTTACGACACTCAGTGAACACTGGGTGCCTCTGCATGCTCTAGCAACATACTGCTCAGCTGAAGGGAAGGGATTCTTGCTGTCTCTCTCTGCTCTAGGCATCACCTAACAAGCAAAGCGAACAAAGAATGGGAAATAAAGCGACCCTTAGCCGGTCTGTGAATGAATGGTAACCTCTCTCTGGAGTAAAGGTTGTGCCGGTCCATGCTCGTTGCAAATGATGGACATTAAACAGATTGACAAATCCTGTGGAGTCGTTAGTAAAGAGTTTGGAGTTTTTTTCACGCCACAGTGTTAACTGCAGTGGAAAGGACAGAGGGAGAAGGAGAAGATCAAGCTCATGTACATAGTTCTGAAACTTGCAGGTCCTAGGAGGCAGCTCAAAAGCTAGCTGGACAAGCCTTTCGCTCGTTGAGCAGAAGCGAAGTGAGACATTGTGAGCTTGCCAGCCTTGCACAACATTGAAAGGGACTGAATTTGTAGCACAGAGGGGTCTTTTTTAGCTCTGCATATAATTAGTCCAAACACAAAGGAAGCAACTGAATGGAGGTTGTCACTCTCTGGAAAAGGGTGGGTAAGACACTTTTTAATTAAATTCTTTCATGAAGAAAGATTTTTTTTTTTCCTTTGCTGCAGCATTTAAAATGAACAAAATCACTATCATTTTACCTTTGAATGTCTGTGAACTTTAATGCTGCACAGCTCCTGCATGCTATAAAGTGAAATATTTGCCTCTGTGTTTGTTCTGTTTGCTGTTTTGCTTTGGTTTTCGGGCTTTGTTTCGTTGGTTTGCCTTTTTTTTTTTTTTCTCTCTCTCCCTTAAATAAAATATGATGTAGAATTTGAAAAGACTCAATGGACATTCTCAAGCCTATTTGGAAATATTCTTGCTAATGGATTTCCTTCTTATTGGTCTCTGTTTAAACTGGCTGCTGAGGAAGCCCCCGGGGTTGATATTGTGTACGCTGGGTATCTTTTCTAAAATGCTTCCAGCTGTGAATAGTGGGTGTCCACAGCTCTGTCGGTGTGAGGGCAGGCTTTTGTACTGTGAATCACTGAATCTCACAGAGATGCCTCGCAACCTGTCGGGCATGATGGGCTTGTCTCTGCGGTACAACAGCCTTTCAGAGCTGCATGATGGACAGTTCACAGGGTTAATGCAGCTCACGTGGCTCTATCTGGATCACAATCACATTTGCTCAGTGGAGGGGAATGCCTTTCAAAAATTGCGGCGAGTTAAAGAGCTCACCCTGAGTTCCAACAAAATAACCCAACTGCCCAACACCACTTTCCGCCCCATGCCAAACTTGCGCAGTGTGGATTTATCGTACAACAACCTGCAGTCTTTGGAGCCTGACCTGTTCCACGGGCTGAGAAAACTGACAACTTTGCACATGCGGTCGAACGCCATCAAGTTCGTGCCGGTGAGAATTTTTCAGGACTGTCGCAGCCTGAAGTTTCTAGACATAGGATACAATCAGTTAAAGAGCCTGGCTCGAAACTCTTTTGCTGGCTTGTTCAAACTCACTGAGCTGCACCTCGAGCACAATGACTTGGTGAAAGTGAATTTAGCCCATTTTCCCAGGCTCATCTCCCTGCACTCCCTCTGCTTGCGAAGGAATAAAGTTACCATCGTAGTAAACACTTTGGACTGGATATGGCAACTCGAAAAGATGGATCTCTCCGGCAACGAAATCGAATACATCGAACCTCACGTTTTCGAAAGTGTACCTCATCTCAAATCCCTGCAGCTGGACTCCAACCGGCTGACCTACATCGACTCCCGAGTCCTCGACTCCTGGAAGTCCCTCACGAGCATCAGCCTCTCCGCCAACGCCTGGGACTGCAGCCGGAACGTCTGCGCCCTGGCCTCCTGGCTCAGCAACTTCCAGGGTCGCTACGACAGCAACCTGCTCTGTGCCACCCCCGAGTACGCCCAGGGAGAGGATGTTTTGGACGCCGTGTACGCCTTCCACTTGTGCGAGGACGCCGACCCCACGAGCGTCAACACCTTCTCCCCGGTGACCAACAACAGCGAGCAGACGCTGGGCTATGGCTCGGCCACCGCCACCTACGACGCGCCCGACGGCGACGAGGACCGGACCACGTACGCCGTCACCATCACCATGCCCGGCGAGAACTCCGAGAACGCCGTGCAGATTCACAAGGTGGTGACGGGCACCATGGCACTGATTTTTTCCTTCCTCATCGTGGTTTTGGTGTTGTACGTCTCCTGGAAGTGCTTCCCGGCCGGCTTAAGGCAACTAAGACAGTGCTTTGTCACACAGCGCAGGAAGCAGAAGCAGAAACAGACCATGCACCAAATGGCTGCCATGTCAGCCCAGGAGTATTATGTTGATTACAAACCCAACCACATTGAGGGAGCCCTGGTGATCATTAATGAGTACGGATCTTGCTCCTGTCACCAGCAGCCAGCGAGGGAATGCGAGGTGTGATTTTCCTTTGGGATTTAAACAGTGTGCAACCAAATAACAGCGTGCAGGCAGACAGTGGCACGGGGTGGGAGGGGGGGTGCTGGGCTTTGCTGGTGATTTCTGACGTGCACCCCTGCCCAAATTAAGAGGGGCTGTCCAAAAGACTTGATATTTTAGCTTTATCGTGTCTTAAAAACCTTCAGGACAGCCAATCTTAAGGTTTCATATGCTAATACTCCCTTTGAAGATCTGTCAATATTCAGGAATCTGAGAGTGTAAAAAAAAAAGGTACCAATTATTGATCTTTTGTAAACTAAGAAAACTGTTTAAAATAAAAAAAAATAGCATTTACAGTTTTTACAGACTGGTGTATATTACATGAATGGTTCCCTGTATACAAAATGCAACAGTTTAACCTCTCTCTTCATGCTGAGTGTTGAAATGAAAAGTAGAGGAGCAAAGAAGCCACGCAAAATAGAAAGCTTAAAATGACCCAGGTGGCTTCCCATTGTAATTAGCACACATTCACGTACATCATGTTGCTGAAGATATGAAGCATGACACTGGAATTCTATTTTTGTTAATGTGCTACCTGTAACTGGATGTCAGTACAACAAGGAGCCAGAGCACCTCAGAAAGGCTGAAGTTTTGACTGTGTCACTAGGACAGGATTTCTGAGGATTTTTAAGTACAGCTCTCTTGTTAGTTGCTGTAAGGTCCATAAAATCTGCATTATAACCCCTAAAAGTATTTTGTATCAAAACTGATGATATTGTGAGGACTTTCTAACAAAAAACAACCAACAAAACCCCAACAAGTGAAACACTGCCAAAATGTGCTCATCCGAATTTTCTTTAATATTAAAAACCAACCAAAAAAAATGCTAAATTTAAAGGTTTTTACTTGCATTTGCCACTTTTATGCTTGTTTTGAGCTATGCCAAGAGCAAATACCCCCTCATTTTGTGCTCTGTGGTGCCATGGTGAAGAGCAAAAGCAATTATTTGGGTCTCAGTGGTGAAACTCAAGAGCAAAACCACTGTCAGGGTAGGACAGGGAGTTTTCAGAGCACCCTTCTGGGTCCTGGAGTGAAGTGCTGGCAAAGCCCAGCTCGTGTCCCTCCCTTCCCCTAACAAAACAACCCCAAAACCTCTGCAGAGGCTGGAGGCAGATGCACCCTCCTCACCAAGGACTGAAAAATGGCATTGATGGATTGAAGCAGTGATTTCATGATGTAGAATCCCACAGCTGTTTTATCTGACTGCCCTTAAATAAAGGCTTCCTTTCCTTGTATTTTGGATTTTTCATTCCAGAATGTGAACAAGCAAACGATTGATCTTTTCAGCAGCTCCTCTCGCACTAATTGACGATGAGGGAGTTTTATAACATCAGGCAGAGCATCTTGAAATTTTCTTCCTACAGCATTACATGTGAATAAAATGTGATGGATAATGAACTGGGTGGCATTTCTATGCTTTGTACATGTTTCTCTATCCTCAGGTTACCACCAAGAGAGGAGCAATTCCAAAATTTTAAATGTGTTTTAATGTAACACAGGTTTGGTTTTTTTTCCTTTTTCATTGCATTAAAGTGCTGTCTACTCTTACAAGGGTACAGCAGGCTTATAAAGCAGAAAAACAGGCACAGAAGAAATATTTTGTTTTCTTGTACAGCAGGTTTTAGCCATTAATTTTAAATGTAAAGAGTGGATTTTATGTTTCTTTTCTGACTGAAACTATTTTTAAGGAGTCAGAACTTATTTTCCTCTATTTGGTACATTTCATAGCATGTATTATAAAACATGAAAATAACCTCTTAATGAAAATTTTTACTCAGTGAGACTATAATATAATCTGTGAAAGCAATGAGATTATGTACTGGGAGAGGACAGTGTCACAGAAAATTTAATGAAAATCAACTGCTTATTTTTTTCCTAAAGCCACTGCAAATTCACCCCCAGCTTTCAAACAAGCAAGCACTGTTAAACCCAGGCTTTTCTCTCTTTAAACAAATGCACATTTCTCTCTCTGTGCCTCGAGCCCACAAGGGCCTGATCTATCCTGAAACTCCCAAGTGACCTGAGGGGTTGAGTGTGCACGTACAAACCCAACAGGAGGGGCAGAGGGAAGGTACAGAACCCCTCCTCTCTTTGGGTTCCTGACCATGCTTGAAGCAAAAGTGCTTTATGCCATGCTAACTGTGGGCCCAGCTATATTTATTTTCCCCATTAAACCTTTCTCTGAAATCAATAGGGAATTTAAGTGTGGAAAAATTGGCTCTCTAACTTTGGACTGGGCTGTGTGTTCCCCAAGCCCCCAGGCAGCACTTGAGTACAGCCACTTGCCAGGAAGCTTCCAAAATCAATCAAAGTCATTAAAATACTGTCTGAATATGGTAAAACAAAATATGAACTGCCTTTATTTTGATGATGACCCCTTGCTGCTATCAGGAAATGTGATGGTGCAGTCATGGTTTGGCCCCTGTGAACCTTAGACAAGCCTGGTACCAACAAACAATCATCCCGTGGTTGTATTTCTGTGTATTTTTAGCATTTTTGTGGGTTGTATTTGAAACACACGAGTGACTGCACCCCTCTGGAGTCATCCCTGCTGTTTATTGGTGTTAGCAACCTCCAGCTACGTTTGCAAAGATTTGAGCAATTCAGCTTTTGGAATTTATTCACCTCTGTGCTCCATGCATCTGGCACTGACAGCCAAGTAAATGGAACAGAGAATTTTCCTTTGAAGGTGCAGTGAAGGCTTCTTGAGTGAGAGCTGATTTGGGCTTTGCCTGTTGCCACTTCTCCTGGAGAGAGGGGATGGCCACCAAAGGCTTGGCACCCTGAGCAGGATGATGGATGGATGGATCCCTCCATGGAGAGCACAGCACTTATTAAAGGATGCATTTCAAAATCCTCCTGCAGAAATCTTCTCTAGAAGGGTAATCCCTTCTGGAGACAAGCTCCTGGTGATCCCCAGAGGATTTCTGGAGATCTCGACACCCTCTGAATATTTGTTGGAGAAAAGAGGGTGTCACTGCTGTTACGTGGCATGAAGACACTCCACAGGGTGCCCACATCCAGGCTGAAAATTTACATGAAATATGTGTGGGTAATAAAGAAATAAAAGAGCCTGTATGTCATTTCAATCCAGCTATTGCAAATCCAGTTATTCATCCTGCTCCAGGCTACTTGCATTGGTGTATATGAGAGTTATTATATTTGTACTGCATTTGGAGCAACTGCAGGGACAGATTTTCCCCAATTCTTTCTTCCAAATTTCATGTTCAACAACTGCCCAGAGATAAGTTATTCCCTCTCTTTTGATGCCCTTATTTGGCCTATTAAATGGCTCCAAAATCAAAAGGACAAAAAAAAAGAAAAAAAGGATGCTTTTGGGGTGAGTTGTGAACAGTGTTTTGTCCATGAAATGCTTGGGGAATATCAAAGGAAGGGAAATATTTTAAATATTCCCTTTTTGATGTTCTACTTAATAGGACTAATCTCCCTTTTATAATTAAGTAATTAACATTATTTTTTTATAATTAACTGTCTTTTTGCACATAAAACAGAGTGAAAGGCAAGCAAAAGCACTACCTTTCCTGAGCTGGTTAGCAGTACCAGTGTTACAGATCTCTAATATCCATTTTCTTGCTGCTAACATCAATACCCACTCACAGTGCACCCAGCGCTGAAGGAACTGTTGCTGTGTATGCTTTGAATGTATATAAGGGATGATTTATTTTCCTTTCTGCCTTTTTCCCCTTCCTTTCTGTACTACTTAAAAAAAAAAAAATGGTATGAAACCACAGAATCAATGCTAATGTACCACATTCTGTTTCTGGGCTGAAAATATAAAATACAAAGAAATTCTGTTCAAGGTGCCAATTCCCTCCTTTGCCATGTCTGGGTGCTGCAGGGGGTGAGCCCAGGGGATGAGCCATCCCTTGTGGTCACAGCAAGGATGCTCTGGACAGGCTGATCCAGCTCCCTGCCCACCTGTGCCACTGAAAGTCCTGAACCATCCCTAAGGGTATTTTTGTATGCTTTAAAATATTCTGTATGCTTTCATGGCTAAGGCATTGAGGGGTAGTTGAAACGAGTCTATTTGATAATTTTCTTCAGTGCTGATAAAAAAAACCCTCCAAACAACTCTCATTTGCTTTTGAGATGGACTGCATTTGTTCCTTGTGTGAGTCTCATTCTGCATTAACAGCAAAAGGACTCTCTGAGTCCCCCTTCCTCCCCCCTCCAGCTTCTACAGTGGTATTCAGAATGGCAAAAAGGGAGTGTTTAATGAGGAAGCTCATTTCTAGTGCTATTATAATAATAATAGCAGTGATAATAATGAAATTAAGAGGAGACAAAAGATAAGAGGAAAGACTGGAGTAATGGCAACCAAACTCAGGGTGTTTCTGGATTCCTCTGCCTTTTCCTTTTGTAAAGATGGTTAACCTAAAGAAGCAGCACAGATGAAAAACCAAGACTGAGGGTGGGTGGAGAAAGCAGTTTTAAAAACTGTGCAAGCAGGGATGAAACAGCTTCTGCAAAGGAGGGTACACCACTAAATAGCTCCATTCAGCAGGAGAGAGCAAAGGAAGGGGTGAAGGGACAGCATGAAAGGGAAGATGAGAGCTGGTGAGAAGGCAAGGGGGGCACTGTGCACACACGGGAAATGAGATTTTTTTTTTCCCGTGCCTTCCCCTGCCGCGGTGGGGCTGTGGCAGGGCCAGCAGCAGGGGTTTGGTGTCAGGAGATGCCCAGCAGCAGGGGTTTGGTGCCAGGAGATGCCCAGCATCTCTCCCCGTGTCCCTTCGCCTCTGCCCCGGAGCAGGAGGGAGCGCTGGCACGCGCTGCCCCACGCACGTGCCCGCAGCGCCGTCACTTCCTGCGCCACCTCCGCGTCCCCCGGGAGCGCAATGTGCCCTCATCCACCGCCCGCCCCGCTCCTGCGCTCTGCCGCCAGCTCTTCGGGCTGCATTTCTTAGCTACCCTAATCACGGTTCACCACTAGAAAAGCAGACATTTCTACCCAAAATACCTTTTTTTTTTTTTTTTTTTTTTTTTTTTTTTTTTTTTTTTAAGAAGCCCTCACCCAGAGGGATGGGTGATCTTGAGCTACTGCGGATTCTCCTGCTAATTATATCCACACTCACAGCCAGCTTTCACATTCACAGCTCTAATGACAAACAGATCCGAGATATTTTTGCTGTGTTCAATTTACCATTCTGCACCAAGGTTATGCTTTTCCTTGACCTGCCCAACCCAGGCTAATATTAACAAATTGAGCATTTATGCCAGTTCCTTTCCAAGCATGAAGTTGATTAGGAATTTAGGAAATGCTGGTGATTTAAAGATTAACCTTTCATATAATTACTGACATAAACCAGAGCTATTAAGGTATTAGAAACAACTATTCAGAGCATATTCTACATTAAAAACCAAATCACATTTAGAGCCATGCGAAAGACTTTCCATACCAGCCAATTTTTTTTTTTTTTTAATTTTTTTTTTTAACAGCAGAAGAAAAACCTGGTGAAAGGAAAGGAGTAAGCACAGCCTACCTCTAAAGTTATGGGGAGGAAAGCAAAGCTATAAAAATAATACAGAAACCAAGCAACAGTCTTCTGCTGGCAAGACACAGCTTGTAATTGGGTGGGTGGCTGTGAAGAGCTGAGATGAATGCTGCAGAGCACTGTAATTTTATTGCACCCTGTCTGCTCTAAAGTGAACACACTTGCAATGAAATCTGTATTTCTGTGAGAACAGGGCAGTTGGATTTTTGGGGGTTTTTAGTTTTGTCTTGTTGGGGTTTTTCTGTTTTTTGTTTTTTTGGTTTTTTAATTAAGATCACGTCACTTGTTGGCATTCAGGCACAATTCTTGAGGCTTTAAAGCAATTACTGTTCTTATTCCCTTTGCTGGGGTGGTAGCTGGGGGACAGTCAAAGGGAAGAGGCTGCACTGAAAGGAGTTCGAGCTTCAAGTCCCAGATTTGCATCACAAGAGAAGAAATTCAGTTGAAAACAAACACCAGCTTTTCACCTTTCCCTCCATCTCTCCCTTTCCTAAAAACCCAAATATGTAAATATGATAAAAATCAGGGATAGGTGGCAGTGCTAAAGGATTAATACATTAATACTGTGCACATCTGAGCTTGGCAAACAGCACCTACTATTCTGCTAAGGCACTTTGATTTTAAATGATTTTCCTGCTCTCATGTTCTGCACATCCTCACCAAACACAGTCACTACTGCCAGAAAATGTCTTTCAGCACGGGTGCTATGGGAACATGACCAATTCCCATCCATTTCTGAGCTAACAAAGACTAAATCCAAGATTTCAAAGGCAATAGGTAAGTAGAAAAATCTACTTCATCACTGAATTATCACTTTTAGCACAGCAGATTTCTCTGACTGATGTGATTAGACACTAAGGCCAGTTATTCATTTATTACCAACTTTAATCTGCCCTTTTTGCTGATGTGCCTTTCTCCTGAGAACAAAACATAGCAGAGCACTGGAGAGAGGGTTTAAAATGTTTTTGTAAAAATCTAAGATTTATAAAAATATGCATGGGCACATCAAACTGATTTAAGGGCTGATTCAATGAAAAAAAAATGCAGTTTATGTACAGCAGATCCTCCTGCAGTAGCACACCTCTGTACCCTAGTGGTTACAGGCAGGTATGAGCAAACATCCTCTGAGAGCTGGGGGACTCAACCTGAAAACAGATTTCTGAATACCTTCCAAAATATATATTTTTCCTCTAATTTTTAACCTTTCTTACCCATTCTCACATTTTTCATTCCCAGAGCCTCACAGGCAGGGTGAACCAAAAAACACGAGGGGGAGGAGGAAGAGGAGAGCTCTGAAAATCCCAAACTAAGCTGCAAGAACAGTCCACAGCTATTGAATTCCTGAGGTTTTGAGCCTTTTCACAACTGTCAGCCCTTTGAAACATGTCTGCTATCAACCCTCTTTGCAGGATGAGAGCTAAAGTGAGCTCCCAGGAGTAAACCTGGATCTGTCTTTGTGGTCCAGTGCCTCTCTGACAGCCTGGCTTGCTTAGAGAGCCTGGTAAATATTAAAGAATGTTAATAATAATGAGATAAACCATCTAGGGATTTTTTACCCACTCTTCTTTTTTCTTTTTTTTAAACTTGGCTCCATATTAAAGCTTATCATGACAGAAAATTTACTTCTCTGATCCACATTACTTCCCAATGCAATTTTTTTTTTCCACAGCAAACGAATTTGTGGCTGCTGCTCAAAGGTTTGCAGTCCTCATGCTAAAGAGGCTACTGGATGTCAAATGTTTACCTTAATCCCATGTAAATGTCACTCCATATTGGACATTTTGTGTTTCTTTACCAGCAAATTCAGCTGCCTCCACCTTCACAAACCTTCCCCCTGCACCAAAACTCCCTTTCCAAACAGCCCAGAACCCTCTGCTCCTGTCAGATCAAATTCCCAAACAACAACTGGATGCCATGAATTTCTTATGTAATTGCTGCAGTCTAATAAATTGGATGTGCATCCAGTGGCCTGGGAGATGAAGAAATCCTGGAGACAGCAAACAAGCAGGAGGAATGCAGCTGACATCCTCTCTCTGGGGAAAACCCACAAAACAAAATTTCTGTGTGGGACAGGGCTTGGGGAAGGTGGAGGGCACAGAGCACCAGCTGAAAGAAAAGGGGGATTACATGGGATAGAGGAAATCACTGCTAAAAAATAGAGGGGAAAATTGTAAAGGGGACTGTGCCCATAAGAGATGAATCACAAAGAGATTTAGAGGGTAACCAACACAGCTGATCCTCACCAGGTGATGACAAAGCTCTGTGGTGATTTCTGATAAAAAACAAACCTATATAAACCTACATCTGCAGTGGGAAACAGAAATCCACAAAGTCCCAGGGAGCTGAACCCTGGGCTTATTCCTCTGTCCATCTTTGCTTTGTCATGATTGGCTTTTTGGTAGATTTTTAAAAATTTTTGCTTTTTTATTGTTGTCATGCACAGAACTGAACCCATGGAGATTGTGCTTTGGCTTCATGGGGAATATGCCAAGCCAAAAGTTGTTTTCTAAATGGGTGGCACTTCTAGACTGAAGCAAACCTTCCCATATTGCTTTGTGTGTCTATTTCTCTGATCCTAGCAACTGTTGGGAATTACATTAGGGAATTCCCTAGCTGGCAGAATGAAGAACTTCCCAAAAAGTTCTCTGAGTAGTTTTATGAAGTTACACTGAGTATCTTTCCTAATAAGAGTTGAAAACTCTTTTTTTCCCCCTGGTTCTCTTTTCCCACCATGTAGGATGCTCCAGCCCCAATCTGTCATTTTTCATTAGCACAGGAGTCAAGCTATGGCTATTAATGAAAACTCTTAATGAGGATTTGATGAACAAGTCCTGGAAAATCAAACTTGAAACAAACAAGCTAAAATCTGTGTCAGATCTATTTTTTCTATGCTAGAAATTGGGAAATGAAGGCCTGTATAAAGCACTAGGGAATTTAAAACAACAAATCATATTTGGACTTTTGAAGAGCTTTTGACAAGATATTCAGTTTCCCATAAATAAGACAAGCTCCATTGTCACAGAAAACTAGGTAGGAACTCAAAAATACAGCGGCTTTTTATTCATAGAGGGAAAAAACGGAGCACAGTGTGGTCCCAGGGTCAGGACTGCTGAATCATCTCAGCTATGATCAGGAAATAGATGGCATATTTCAAATGCCAGATTATTTATATTGTGAAAAAGAATGGAAATGGTGTGGATGTGCAAAGGGTGAATGGCTGAAGCTTATATAAGCTTTGATGGATGAAATTCTGAATTGTCAAATACAAAGCAAAAGACAAGATATAAGGGGAACTGCTCATCTGTGCCTGGCTGATATAAGTTAGAGGCAACAATTGGACAACTGTCTTCCAGGGGATTGCATTAAAATCTCTGCCCAGTGTGCAGAGAGGGGAAAAAAAAGAGTAAAAAATAAAAGTGGAGTAACATTTCTAATGGAACAGCTCTCAAGAAATTAAATAGTGTGATATAAAACACTTAGAAAATTCTGTTAACGCTAAGTTAGAAAAGGATCTAGACAAGGATAAACTCCTGCCAGGTGAGAGGATGGATGATTTGGGAAAGTTTGCCAGGAGGGAGAGGAAGAAACCGGACCTGCAGGAGCAGCACGAGAGCAAAACGTGGATGCACCCCCCCTCTAGCGGCCGGCGCCCAGCGGCTGCTGCGGAGCGCTCCGAGCCGCGGGCAGCGCTCGGGAACAGGAACACACCCGTCCTTTCTATCCCCCTCCAATCTGATGTCACTTCACCGTATATTATTATTTTCTATTCCTCATTAAAGTGCCTGCCGCACTCCTGTGTTGTTTCTTGTCATTACTCAGTGCACAAGCTGTTGTGCAGATGGGTTTTTTATTTTTTTTCTGCCTGCTTGCAAGAAGAGGATGCGGAGTGTGACAGGGGCCACGCACACCCTGGCATCAGGAACAATCATAAAATTTAAAAAATAACATTTGGAAGTCACTGTACACGACATCACTGATGCAAAAAAAAAAAAGGCATTAAAAACAAGGAACAGTTGTACAGAAATGGGAACATGGAACTAATTTGGTACATACATCCCTAAACTTCATAGATTAAAAAAGATACAATTTTAGGAACAGCATCTGGGACAGGGAATATCATGCAGTGGAAATGTTTTTTTTTTAAATTTCTTACTCATGGACCAGTCACTGAATTTCTGTGTTTCCAACCAACCTGCACACCTGGGGAAACTGAGGCTGGGTGAATCCTTCACATCCCCACATCCTGAACACACACAGGTTATTCCTGGTCACTTACTCCCTCCTCTGTCTTCTGCAGGACATGCATAAAACTGGAAGAATCACCATTTTTACAATTTTTTTTCTGAATAATTCAATATAACAGACTGTGGCATTCACATTCCCTGAACATGATTCCTTCACCCAGGGATTTTCTCCTGGGAAGCTGAAAGGCAGCAAGAGAGGCCTCAGAGAAAAGGAAAACAATTCTTATCTCATTTGCTTCTCCTGTGTTGTGCTCATGTGGAATGTGTTTGGAGATTGTTCACCCACAGGTGATTGATCCATTGGGCTCTGCTGGGAGTTGTTTTCACTCTTTGGCCAATCAGGGCCAAGCTGTGTCAGGACTCTGGAGAGAGTCAGGAGTTTTCATTATTATCTTTTTAGCCTTCTGTAAGTATCCTTTCTGTATTCTTTAGTATAGTTTAGCATAGCATTCTTTAATATAATATAGTGCAAGACAGCAATAAATTAGCCTTCAGATAAGATGGAGTCAGATGGATTCTCTCCCCTGTCTCTGGCTCTGCATTTACACCAGACCATTTTCTGCTGCTGTTCTGTAACAATCTACCCTGGAACACTTTGTGGACAGAGGAGAGGAGATGCTGAGCAGAGAGGGGCTGGGAACACTGAGCAGGAGCTCAGCCCTGCCTCTGGCTGAGGTAACACCAAACACTTTGTCAGAACTGGGTGTTTTGTTAAAATTGCACATTCTGCCCCCAAAAAAAGAAGAAGAAAACAGAAGAAACCTGGAGCAGAACTGAACATCCTTCAGCTGCATCAATCCATCCTCAAGCTAATTGATTCAATGTGCCAGGCTGGGCTTGTAGGGCACATGAGAAGTCACAAGGAGTTGTATTTGCCTCTTGTAAAAATCTTTCCACCACTTCAATTTTCTCAATCCCTGCTTCAAATGCCACCCTCAGCAGAGATTTTTAAGATGCAGCAGGTAAATTTATGTATTTGAAAGGGAGAAATATTAACCCTTTCTAAGATGATTTGCTAAGAAATTGCCTAAGAATGTATTTTTAATTAAGGCATGTAAGACACTCTTGTATGCATTTTAATAATTAAAGCAGGGCTGCTGCCCTTCTATAAATTATTCTGAAATTACCTGTTGACTATCTGAGATGGTGCCTTTTTGTGTCCTATTATGGCTCAGATGGAGTTCAGAGCATCCTTAATTTAATTTGAATAATTAATTTGTTTAACTGAAACTGAAGAATAAAATCACAAACAAGGCACATTTTGACTTCTCACATGTTAAATCTGAAGAGCAAACCCAAGTCTTGATAATGTGAGCTTGTTAAAAATAGCCAGACAACAGATTATTCCAAAGATTTGTATATAATGATGCAAGCAATTTGCTCTTCCATTACCAAATTAATTCAAATTTCTGTACATGGCAAATATTATTTGCTAAATCTCTTCTGTGTGTACTCTGTGCTTCCAGAGGATTAAAGAAGGAATTTTGTCACTGAAAGAATAGGAAAACAGATTTGCAGATGTAGCAATCTTATAAAACCCTGAGCTCAGAAAAAACATTTCCAATGCCACCAAGAAGGAAAAATCATTTCCCAAATTGTCCCAAGCCCCTTCCTACAGAGATTAAAAGGACAATGATGCACCTCCTACGTGACTCCTTTCAACTGCCTGCAGGAACAGGCCAGCTCCCATTCCCTTGCCCTGATTAGGCTCGGGATTATTCCATGCCTGTCTCTTGGTTCCTATATTTGTCATCTTAGGCATTTTTTTGCAAGGTGAACACAAGTTATTTTATTCAGAGGTGTGAAAAAATTAAAAAAAAAAATAACTGGTCCTTGCTGCATTAGTCAGGTTTCCATCACTACGAAGTAAAGCATCAATTGGGATGAAAACTCTAGAAATCACTTTTTTTTTTTTTTTTTAATTCTTGCCAACTACATAATTATGCCTCAAATGATTTTGTGCCAGGTGGTTTGGCTAACAGATGGAATGGTATATTTGTTCACTCTTCGTAAACCAAGCTCCTTTCAAAAGCTTGTGAGCCAAAAGTATCTAAATTATTGATTGGCAGTTATATATGCCTAATAAGTAATTAAACTAGCTACTAAATTACAGTGACTCCTGTGAGCATTTAAAAAAAAAAAATCATATAGAAAATATGTGATTTCCAGTAACATTTTTAAATCGTGGCAGATAAAAATACTGGTGTGAAATGATGCACTACAGACAAAGGAGCTTTGGTGGGAAGCACCTCAGAAATGCCTAAAGGAGGGCACTTTGCATAACAGGGATCCATGGGCTCAGAGAGGACCTGGGAGAACCTCAGGAGGCTCAGTGAGGCCGAGTGCAGGGTCCTGGCCCAGAAGGAGCCAACCCCAGGCACAAATATAAGGCTGAGTGAGACAGGAAGGATATGAGGGTGCTGGGGGATGAGAGCTGCACGTGCCCCAGCCCAGAACCCCCCGTGGGCAGCAGAGAAAGGGGATTCTGCCCCATCCCTGCTCAGGTGAGACCCCTCCTGCAGAACCACCCCAGCCCTGGGATCCCCGACATGAGAAGGATGTCAAGCTGGTGGAGCCAGTCCAGAGGAGGCCTTGGAGCTGCTCCGGGGCTGGAGCCAGGCTGGGAGAGCTGGGGGTGCTAACCTGGAGAAGAAAAGGCTCCATGGAGAGCTCAGAGCCCCTTGCAGGGCCTAAAGGGGCTCCAGGAGAGCTGGAGAGGGACTGGGAATAAGGGATGCAGGGACAGGACACAGGGAATGGCTCCCACTGCCAGAGGGCAGGGATGGATGGGATATTGGGAAGGAATTGTTCCCTGTGAGGGTGGTGAGGCCCTGGCACCTGTGGCTGCCCCTGCATCCCTGGAAGTGTCCAAGGCCAGGCTGGATGGAGCTTGGAGCACCCTGGGACAGTGGAAGGTGTCCCTGCCCACAGACAGGGCTGGAACAAGATGAGCTTTAAGGTCCCTTCCTGCCCAAACCATTCTGTGATTCCATGGTAAGATTAAAAGTTGTTCCAAAGGCTTACTTAACCAGCTAGAGCTTGTGAGCAGATCTAACAAATGCAGTCAGGTTCTCAAGACTCTCCCAGACAACACATCCTCAATATAACCCCCACTCTGGAGGGAGAAACTGAGATCAAACCACGAGATTTGATCAAACCACTGCTTTATCCATCCTGCATTGGGAGTTATCTGGGGCTCGTTCATCTCTTGCCTGCACATGCCAGAAGGAAATCCAGAAACCTTTGTCATACATGAATGGCCAGGAGTCCATTTCATCAGGAGGTGACACAATGACTGGGAACGTGCTGAACACACAGAGAAGGCACAGAGTAAATCCGGCCTGGCTTGGAGCACGCGTGCAGATCAGCTGTGCTGAGGAGGCACAGCAGGATTTGATGAACAGCACATGTCAGCAGGTATTTTCAAGCTGGAAACAGCCTGGATTTTCCCCTCCTGTGCCCATCAGCTGGGCTATGAAGGTACAAGAACTCTGTGACAGAGCTGACCCCGTCCCATTAAACATTTCCCTGAACATCTGCAAACATCACTGAGTTCCCAGCCTGTGTTATGATTCTCACCATAATCCCACCAAACTGAGGGCAACAACAGATCCATTTCCCACCCAACCCTCCCATGGGAAAATAGCAATTAATTTAAAAAAACCCAAAAAATGAGAAATGCTTTTTGTCATAGTATATTAATATCTGTACTATTGCTATCACAGAGCTGTGCCAGAAACATTGATTTAATAGGCACTGCAAAGCAATTACCATGCAAATAATATTAGCCAGCAATTTATTATTTTTTTAGTGAAGTCCTTGTTTTGGCTAGCAGACCACAGTAACAGATTCCAATAAAACTGGGTAATTGAAAGAAATTGCAAGTGTCTAAATAGCTGTGACACCAAACATATGAAGCAGCAGTTCTCAGCCTGGCCTATTGGTCTGCTTGTGATTTCAAATATGGACAACCTGGGGAGCCAACAAAGGAACAGCCTGCACAGCAAAAAGAGAGCACTGAAGCAACCAGAAGGAAAGATACTGGGGAAAACTCTCTTCATAATGACATTAGCAAGGAGGACAATGAGGAATAATGTAGAGGGTTTTAAGCCTCTTAGAGAACAGCATTCCTGCCTCAAATCCTTCCTTTTTCCCTGGTTTTCTTCATAAGAAACATTTTTTGGAGTAAGTCTATATTTTTTAAAGGAATATATGCTCATCTATTTATAGCACAGGATTGGAGACTTGCTCAGATTAACTGAAATGTTAAAGTCCATGTTCAGCTTCAGAAGTTGCCCATTGATCCTCTTGCCTTGGATTGATCAGAGCAATAGGATTTTTACCTAAATCATTTCTGTGTTCTTCCTGTGACTACCAGAAAACAAAGTTTCTTAGCTCACACCAGAGTGCTGTGACATTCACAAAATTAAGGAAACTTCCCATTGCAAGACCTAAAATATTTAATTCCCATTGAAAAGAGATACTGACAGCTGTGTACTAGGAGACATAAAAGATGGCTAACAATGAAATGATGCCTCCTAGGAAATCTGAGACAGGAAAACATGTCACAGACAAGTCTGTCATCCCTGGAAAGACCTTTGAAGATCATCATGTATGCATGCACTTTCTGAGGAGGGCCAGCAGAAGCCAGAAAGGTCACTGGAAAGCTGGTAGAAAATGCCAATAGCAAAATAGATGAACAATTTTTACAAAAAAAAACTTTCAGACTTTGAGACAGCAAAAAGCTGATCATATTTTCAGCACTCAGTTTATGACTACAGGACTGATTTAAGAAGCAAGGGAAGGGTAATGGGAAGATCCTGTGCTGTGTAAAGCAGGTTTATGTACAAACTCAGCCTGTTACTGAATCCATCCTAATGTAAGTGAACAAACATAAATGTAGCATCAAGCACATGCCTCCTTTGAAATAAATACCAGTCTCTTAATGTCGTTACATCTCTAATAATCTTAATTATCTTAATTAGTAGTAATCTCTTAATTATGTTAATCTTATCTTACAAGGATACCTATGCTGACATGATAACTGAATTAATACTTCAGCATTTTACAGTCAAAATCTGCCTCATTTCCTCAACAGTTCTTCAGGCAGAATGGCAGCTGACATGACAAAATCAGGCAGGAACACATTTGGCATTTGCCACAAACCTATATCAAGATGCACAGTCTTGACTCTGTAGCTTTGCCAAGGAGTAGGAGGATCCACAGGCAAGGATCCCAGTTTTAGACACCAGAGTTTTAAATACAGTAGAGGTGGGTAATAAAGCACCAACTCTCCACACCTGAATTCAGTGCTCAGTGTCAAAGCTTGCGTGGATTTTCACAAACTGGTGGCTCACAGTGCTGGGCTGATTCTGTCACTGCTCTTTCAGATGTGACACTTTTTGGCAGAGCACAAACCCAGGGTCACTGAGGGGAAGGTGCCACTGGCATTGCTGTTCCCATCTAAGTGAACAGTGGGATGTCTCCCAATCCAAACATGGATCAAGTTTTTCCCATGGAATGGAGGTTGGCCTAGAACTGCTGTGGCAATGAAGTCTAAACCCACAAAATCTGTAGGTGAGTTGATTTCACCCCTCACCACAGAAGCCCTGGAGGAAGCCAAGCTAATTGAGCATAAACTGCAATCTTCCCATTCCATGTAGGCTTTCACAGCCAAAAAATTATTTCTAGACCTCTCCCAGGTCTAGAAGTTGGTAGCTCAGCTCAGTTAATTTCCAAGTCTGAGTTTACCACAGGAATCTAAAAGACTGACAAGGACACCAGGATCGCAGAGGAACCAGAACCTCTTTGGTTACGGAGCTTTTCCCTTTGCCTCATTCCACAGATGGGAGCTCAGCATGGCTGATGCTGATTAAACTGGAGCACGTCTGGAGAGATCTGGAGACAGATTTTTGGGTTTTTTCCTCAGACACATCACTCCATCAAAGGCTTGGCTAAATCTCACACCAATCTCTAATTCCCAGCTATCAATGCAGTGCTCCTCAATAACCTTCTTGTCTTCTTTCACTATCAAGAGCTACCTTTGATTATTAGACAGCTAATAAAACACAAACACTGGTGATTTGACCATTTCCTTAGAACTCTGTGAAAAAGGTTAGAGATTTGAAACATATCAATGCTATCAGAGAAGAAAAAGAAATTGTTTTACTTCTGCCATGGCAACTAAGAGACGTGATTCTCAGATCACAGTCTGGTTCATCCAGAAGGTTTCTACTCCTCTAGTGATGTTACAGCCTTCATTTTTCTGGAAGTTTCTGCTAAATTTGTGTATTCAGCTGGCTGACTTCAGAATTTTCAAAGATAAGTGAAGATTCTCCAGAATTATGCTGGCAAGGGAGTGTCAGCTCCCCCCAGATATCTGGAGGATTCTGGGGAGTGGGAAGCCAGGGCTCTGGACACATTTCCTTGCATGGATAGAAAATGAGTGGTCCCACATTTCTGAGTCTTTTGTGACCGTGCTCACAGGGGTTCTTGGATGAGGGAAGAGATGAGGATCTGACTCTGTGTTTTAGTGGGCTTGATTTATTATTTTATTATATATATTACATCAAAACTATACTAAAAGAGTAGAAGAAAGGATTTCATCACAAGGCTGGCTAAGAATAGAAAAAGAAGGAATGATAAAGGTTTGAGGCTCGGCTTTCTGTCTGAGCCAGCTGACTGTGATTGGCCATTAATTAGAAACAACCACATGAGACCAATCCCAGATGCACCTGTTGCATTCCACAGCAGCAGATAATCATTGTTTGCATTTTGTTCCTGAGGCCTCTCAGCTTCTCAGGAAGAAAAATCCTAAATAAAAGGACTTTCCATGAAAGATGCCTGCGACACTCTTTAGCCACACAAGGACACACCCAGCAAAGGGAGCATCCTGCTGAATATGACTGTGCACAGCTACCTCCAGAAGCAGCCACAATTTCAGCAGTAAATTCCACTAAAATAACTGAAATCACCTCCAGCAAGGTCCTTTAGCTCTGATTGTGCAATACAAGTTTCCCCAGCAAGGCTCACCAACTGTTGCACTCCACATTCACACCCCACTTCAGAGAAATTTCTTTAAGCAGGTAAGTAATGTCATTTTGAAAATAGAGATTTGCCTAATGTCAGAAAAAAGAACTCCTTGTAATAAGGCACTGCCACCAGCATATCAAAGGGCTGAATTAGAGCTAATTTAATACTTTCAATCTAGGCTGGTGTCACCAGCCCCTAGAACTGCATCAGATGATATTCACAGGATAAGAAACTCTATTCCAGACAAGAGTGGCTCTGAAAAACAATACAAGATTTTCAAGTTTTTCTTAAGGGAAACTGTTCAGTCATCTTATCTTCTGTGTGGAGTAAGATAAGAAGCAATCAGCTCAATTTGGAATAAAAGAGATTTGTGTTCCATATTAGAAAGCATTTGCTAACTGTAAATATAGTTCAGCACAGAAGATGGAGAAAGTTCTGTTTGTGCCCAGAATTTCAGCATTTTAATCCTTTATTGCAACTGAACTGAATTAAGACTCTTCCAAATAACTGTCAATATTATATTGCTTTTTAGGAACTGGAACATTTTGCATTCTACTACAAAAAATTAAGACCTTCTTCAGTTATGTCATCTCATAGTATTTTCTTAATTTAAAGAAACCTGCACACACAAATATTTGAGTGAAATATAGATGTGCATGCATGTGTATTCACAAGTTTCTGACAACACACAAACTGGCACATAATTAAATCATTAAATTGAATTAAGGGAATTTTCAGGGAACACCTAACCTTGACAATAAAGCTGGTGTGTAGAGATCCCTGTGCTGGGATTCTGAGGGGTGAAATTCCTGCAGGTCTGTGGGCAGCTGTAGGGAGAAGCTCACTGCAAGGTTTGATGGAAGAGTTGGTGTCACTCAGAGGGGCAAAAACTCACATTTTTTCCTTGGAAGTGCATCCATATATTGTCACTAATTCACTTTGGACAGACTGAACACTGCTGCTCTTCAAGGTAATGGAAATTCCTGTTGATTGACAGCACAGACAGACCATTGCTTAGTGATTTTGAAAATAAAGTGTAATTGGAGACTGAAACAAGGACATGCTGTCAGCTTTATTCTATTTCCTCGTTTTATATGTAACATAAAGGTAGAGTAGGGCAGAGCTGTAAATCCCTGAGTTTATTTTATTAAGCTCCTAGTTTATAAATTGGACTATTTTTGATCCCTGCTTTTTTCAGTTGCTTTCATTCCAAGATTTTTTATTTCAGTTTAAAGAAAGAAGATTGCCAGAAGAAAGAATGGGCATCACTAACTCAGATTGTTCATATTCAGAGCAGGACTAAAATTTGAACAATTCCAAATGGGTTTGACAGCAGGGATAAGGAACAGCTTAATTCAGCAATGTCTTTATAATTTCATTTCTAAAATATTGCATACAAGTCTATTAAACATTGTTATTCAGAAGCTAAAATGACAGAATAGAATAATGGAAAGCATTTTAAGAATCTATTTAGCTTACTTGCCTGCAAAAAGTCAAAATCAATTGTATCATTCTTGACAAATGTGGCTATTATCAACACCCGCCACTGATAAGGATTTTGCAGCATCCTCAGGCAAAATCCTTCTGTGCTTTACTCTCATTACTCCTATTACACTGTCCTTAATTCTAATCTAAACCTTTCCGCTGCAATGTTATTCCAGAACTATTTCTCCCATCCAGTAGCAAAATGAAACCTGTTTATTCTATTCCACTTTGCAGCAGCATTTTTTGTCGTTCAGGACCT